>NC_041749.1:123807933-123930602 GCF_004115215.2 Ornithorhynchus anatinus | reverse complement strand
TAGTAAACGCCTAACGAATACCGTAATAATAATCGTTATTAGTAAATATTTGCAGTGCCCGGTGCTGTTTTCCTTCTTTCCCCTTCGTCTCTCTTTCCATTCCGCTGCTGTCTCTCGGCCGTTGGGCCGATTCTTCTTTTCCCGCCGCCCATTTGGCGGATCGGCCTTATGCTGGCTCTCTGCGCTGCCTAGAGGGAAATACGGTAATGATAACTTAATACCCACGGCATCAGTTAAGCGCTTACCACGTGCCGAGCCCTGTTCTGAGCGCTGGGGGGGGGGGGGGGGATAGAAGGCAATCGGGTCGTCCCGCTCGGGGCTCACGGTCTTAATCCCCCTTTTAGAGATGAGGCAACTGAGGCACAGGGAAGTCGAGCGACTCCCCGGTTAGAACCCATGACCTCTGACTCCCAAGCCCGGGCTCGGTGCTGGGTTTGAATCCGGTGCGATTGAGCGTTTGTCCCCCGGTCTAGAAGCCACGGGGTGTACACGGAGACACGCACACCCACGCGAGATCCCCTGTGGCGCGGTCACGTTTGCGGCCTGCGGCTTCCGGTGCCGTTTCTGCGTTTCCCTCCTCGTCCCCTGGTCCTCGCGGAGCCCCCGCTCCGACAGAGCCTCTCCTCGCCTGCTTGCGACGTACGGGGCCGCTCCGTCGTGACGATGCTAGTTACGGGACGCGTCCAACACCTACTGGCGGCAGAACGCCGTGCCGAGCGCCGGGCGGGAACCACAAAAAATATCCGGGTCTGAGACTCCGGGCCGATCCCGGGCCCCCGAGGAGCTCGCGGTCTGGGGATCGAGTCGCCGTCCGAGCCAACGTGGAAGGGAGCCGCTGCGGGTCCCGCTGACACGGGAGGGCGGCGGAGAAAGGACGATCCCGGCCTGAGGCCGCCTAACCGAAGGCCGCCCCGCGGAAGCGGTTCGGCGGAACCCAGGTGATACGTTTCGATCGTGACTAGAAATCTGGGCTCTTTTCCCCCCGATAATAGGACAGCCCAAACATTTGGCAACTTCCCGCACGACTGCGAACGAAGCGTTTTTACTGGGGGCTGTTATTTTTTCCCTTCAGAATGACTTCCTTTATGTTACAAGCGGAAACCGTTCTTTACCGCGCCGCTGGTGTCCGAGCACTCGACCCAACCCGTACCCGCTCGTTTAGAGGAACTCTGTCTTCCGGGTTAATTAACGGAATGACGTTTGACGTCGGACAATGAAATGTAACGTGGCGACGGCCCGTGGAGCTCTTTTTGGGCTTTTCCTCCTTTTCGTTCCAGCGACAGGTCGGCTCCCCTCCCTGTGGGAACATGAATCATCCGGTTCAGAGGGACGGGAGCCAGGAGACCGAGCCCGTATCCGAGGCCGGAGCTGTCGCTGCGATTTTCCCGTGGGGACCGAGTGGCTCCACGGGCCGGCGGCCCTGAGCAGAATCGCCCGAACGCCCGTCGGGAACGGGACCGGGAAGGGGGGGGTCTGTCCCGGCGCAGATTCCCCTCGAATCCCCCTTCGTTCCGTCCCCCTGCCTCGGCTTGCCCGTCTTCCCTGCGGTCTCCGGGCGGCCCCGGATGCCAGAGGGGGAAGTGGGAGTCGGTCCCACCGAAGGAAGTCTCGGCACGGCCCGCCGCTCCCACCCGATACCCCGCGACTCTCGCTCATCAGCTGGGGGCCGGGGTTCACGCGGTGAGCGTGAAAGGAGAGGAATTCGAGAAGACCCACGGAGAGCGGCGGCGGAGGGTGGGGGCGGGAATCGGGAATGGAAGAGGAGGAGGGGGGCCTTGAGAGGAAAAGTCGGGGACGGAGAGGGGAGGGTCACGGGTTTTGGATGATGACGGTGGCATTTGTTAAGCGCTTACTTACTATGGAGAAGCAGCGCGGCTCAGTGGAAAGAGCAGGGGCTTGGGAGTCAGAGGTGGCGGGTTCGAATCCCGGCTCTGCCGCTCGTCAGCCGGGTGACCGTGGGCGAGTCGCTCCGCTTCTCTGTGCCCCGGTTCCCTCATCTGTAAAATGGGGATTAACCGTGAGCCTCCCGTGGGACGACCCGATCCCCCCCCCCGTATCTCCCCCGGCGCTTAGAACGGTGCTCGGCGCGTAGTGGGCGCTGAACGGATACCAACGTTATTATCATGACTATGTGCCCGGCACCGTTCTGAGCACTGGGGGGGATAGAAGGGGATCAGGTTGTCCCTCGCGGGGCTCACCGTCTTCGTCCCCGTTTTACAGACGAGGAAGCGGAGGCCCAGTGAAGTGACTTGCCCGGAGCCGCAGAGCTGACGAGTGGCGATTCTTGATTCTATTTATCTTGATTCTATTTATCGCTACCGTTCTTGTCCGTCTCCCCCGATCAGACCGTAAGCCCGTCGGAGGGCAGGGACCGTCTCTATCCGTCGCCGGTCGGTCCGTTCCAAGCGCTTAGCACGGTGCTCTGCACGTAGTAAGCGCTCAGTAGATACTGTCGAGTGGATAGTGAGTGAATGGCGGGTCTGGGATTAGAACCCGTGACCTCTGACTCCCAAGCCCGGGCTCCTTCCGCCGAGCCACGCGTCACCGGGGGAGAGTCGGGGATGGAGAGGGGAGAGTCCGGGGCGTCGGGTGGTCTGTGGCGGCTCGCGGGGGGAGGAGTCGAGATGGAGAGGGGAGAATCGGGGGGTCTCGGGGGGGGGGGGGGGGGGGCGGGTCGTCCGTGCCGGGTCGCTGAGGAGAGTCCGACCCCGCTGCTCCCGGTTGGAGACGGAACGTAAACCGGGAGGATTATCGCTCGTTCCGTCCAGCCTACTTATCGAGTGCTTATCGTGTGCAGAGCGTTGTACTAAGCGCTTCGGAGACTACAGCGGGAGCATCACCGTGCCGAACCGTTCGGACTTCGGAGAGCCGCGGCAGGGACGTGGGGAGCGGGGAATTCTGCGGATTTCACGGGGGTGCTGTTCGGTTTGGGACCCCGCGGCGCTCCGTCAGCTCGGCCGCTTCCTTTTCGCCAGGCGCCGTGAGGTTCCCGTACCGTTGCGTTGAAGATTTCTGAACGGGCGGGTTTCTCGGTCAGTCGGTTAGCGGCATTTCTTCCTTCGGCCATTCGGTCGTATTTAGTGAGCGCTTACCACGTGCAGAGCACTGTGCTGAGCGCTCGGGACGTACGGTTCGGGCAACAGATAGAGACGGTCCCCGCCCGGTGACCGGCTCACGGTCTAATCGGGGGAGACGGACGGCAAAGCGAAACGGAACGAAACAAAAACAAGACGCCGTTTTCACGATGAACAGAATCGAGGGGATGGACACCTCATTAACAGAATAAATAGGGGAATAAATAATCTGTACGAACGAGGACAGTGCTGAGGGGAGGGGAACGGGGGAAGGGGAGAGGCAGAGGGCGGGGTGGGGTATTTCTTGAGCATTTAACGTGCGCAGAACACTGCGCTAAGCGCCTGGGAGAGTACCATATAATGATAATAATAATGTCGGAATCTGTCAGGCGCCTACTGCGTGCCGAGCACTGTTCTAAGCGCTGGGGGAGCCGCAGGGGGATCAGGATGTCCCCCGAGGGGCTCCCAGTCTCCATCCCCATTTTCCAGATGAGGGAACTGAGGCCCAGAGAAGTGAAGTGACTCGCCCACGGTCACCCGGCTGACGAGTGGCCGAGCCGGGATTCGAACTCATGACCCCGGAGCCCAAAGTCCGTGCTCTTTCCGCTGAGCCGCGCTGCTTCTCACTATTCAACGGACACATCCTCCACCCACAGAGAGCCTACAGTCTAGAGAGTTTGTCTCAGAGGATCTTGCTGACATTCATTCATTCAGTAGTACTTATTGAGCGCTCACTATGCGCAGAGCACCGTACCGAGCGCTCGGAATGAACAAGTCGGCGACGGATAGAGGCGGTCCCTGCCGTTTGACGGGCGCACGGTCTGATCGGGGGAGACGGTCTAATCGGGGGAGGACCGAGACGTTCGGGGTCCGGGAGCCTGGTGATGACGATGACGACGACGGGGGTATTTGCGGAGAGCTTACTGCGCCGCCGGGCACCGTACTGAACGCCGGGGCGGATCCAGGCGCACGGTGCCGGACACGGTCCCCGTCCCACGTGGGGCTCACGGGGGCCGTTGGACCGTCCTGGGATCGAGCGCGATGCTAGCGGAAGAGCCCGGGGCTGGGAGGCGGGAAACGGGGGTTCTGATCTGCCACCGGCTTGCTGTGACGATAACGTCGGTATCCGTCAGGCGCCCGCTACGCGCCGAGCGCCGTTCTAAGCGCCGGGGGAGATACGGGGGTCATCGGGTGGTCCCGCGGGAGGCTCACGGTCTTCGTCCCCGCCTCACCGATGAGGGAACCGAGGCAGCACAGAGAAACGACGTGCCTCGCCCGCGGTCACGCAGCTGGCAAGCGGCAGAGCTGGGATTCGAACCCACGACCTGTGACTCCCAAGCCCGGGCTCCTTCCGCCGAGCCGCGCTGCTTCTCCGCTGCAGGGGCTTGTTCGAGTCACGCGTCCTCTCCGGGCCTCGATTTCCTCCGTTCCGATGGGTGACGATCGTAACGATGGTATTGATTAAGCCATTACCAAGTGCCAAGCGCTGTACGAAGCGCCGAGGTAGATACGCGAGGGCCCGGGCTTTGGAGTCCGAGGTCACGGGTTCGAATCCCGGCCCCACCCCTCGTCAGCCGTGTGACCGTGGGCGAGCCACTTCCCTTCTCTGGGCCTCGGTTCCCTCAGCTGGAAAATGGGGGTGAAGACCGGGAGCCCCACGTGGGTCGACCCCATTGCCCCGCGTCTCCCCCGGCGCCCGGCACGTAGCGAGCGCTTAACGGACGCCGACGCCCTCGTGGTCTAGGGAGCCGCCGTTCCCCTGTCAGGGTGGCCCCCGGAGAGTTCCCGGTCCTCCGCCGGCCCCGGCTACGGGAGGGAGAGTCGAGCGGAGGCCCGTCCCTTCCGGTCCCCGGCTCGGCCCGGGAGAGGGTCGGGGGCGGAGACCCCGCGGAAGGAGGCGACGGGCAACCGCTGCCGGATTTGTTTCCCAGACGACTCTCCGGACGCACGACCGGAGCGATCGCGGGTGGAGAGCGGGGCGACCTCGGAGAGACGCGTCCGTGGTGTCGCCGTGGGCCGGGAACGGCTCGGCGACGTAAGACGGCGCGAGGGAGACGTGGGGAACGGCGCGTGTCCGTCCGTCGTCATATCGGACGCCCGCAGGCGCTCCGTCCGGCGCTCTGCCCGCGGTGAGCGCTCGAGAAGTACGACTGGCTGGAGGAGCTTCGGGAGAACGAGGAGGGAGAGAAGCGGGCTCCGATCAGTCCGTCGGAGGTACCGATTGAGCGCTCGCTCTGGGCCGAGCACCGTACCAGGCGCTTGGGAGGGCGCCACACGGCAGAATCGGTAACGGTAGGATTGGTGAAGCGCTTCCCATGTGCCAAGCGCTGTCCTGAGCGCCGGGGCGGATCCGAGGTAATCGGGTGGTCCCACGGGGGGGGGCTCACGGTCTTCATCCCCGTTTTACAGATGAGGGAACGGAGAAGTAAAGGGACTCGTACGAGGTCACGCAGCTGACAAGTCGGTGGAGCCGGGATTAGAACCCACGACCTCGGACTCCCGAGCCCGGGCTCCTTCCACTGAGCCACGCCGCTTCTCAAATCGGCAGACACGGGCCCCGCCCGCGGCGGGCTCACAGCCCGCCGGCCCGTCGGCCGGCGGGATGCTCCGGATCGCAACCGGGAACGAGGTTCGAGGAGAGGAGGACGGGCGGGTCGGAACTCCACGTAGCCAGGGAGTCTCCGGGCGGGAACGACGCCGGAGAAGCCTCGGGGCTGAGACTTCAGAACCGAGATCCCGCGGGAAGGAATGGACTCCGGCACGGGGCGCTCGCTCGGAGAGCTCGCCTTCTCGGCCCAGCCCCGAAAGGCAGAGCCGGGATGAGAAGGGGTTGCCGATTTGTACGTTCCAAGCGCTCAGTACAGTGCTCTGCACGTAGTAAGCGCTCAGTAAATACCATTGAATGAATGAGAACCCCGGGGCCCCTCCGGGGACAAGTAGAGGGGACGGATTCTGGACTCGGAGAACCTGCCGCCCGTCTGCTGTGTGACCTTGGACAAGTCACTTCCCTTCTCGGGGGCCTCGGTCTCCCCCTCCGGCAGACGGGGGTCCGCTCTCCGCCGCCCGTGTACTGTGTGACCTTGGACAAGTCGCATCACCTCTCGGGGGGCCTCGGTCTCCTCCTCCGGCAGACGGGGATCCGCTCTCCGCCGCCCGTCTACTCTGTGACCTTGGACAAGTCGCTTCACCTCTCGGGGACCTCGGTCTCCTCCTCCGGCAGACGGGGATTCGATATCGGCGCTCCCTCCTAACTTAGACCGTGAGCCCCGTGTGGAGCGGGGGTCGTATCCAGGCCGATAACGTGTCTGACGGATCCTGCCGTGATGAGTACGACGGTTACCGGCGGGGCACCCTTCCGGGGTTCTCCGGATAATAATGATGATGTTGCTATTTGTTGAGCGCTTCCCAGGTGCACCGTGGAGATACAGGGTCATCGGGTCGCCCCACGTGGGGCTCACGCACGTTGAATCCCCGTTTTCCGGATGAGGGAGCCGAGGCCCAGAGAAGCGGGGCGACTCGCCCACGGTCGCCCGGCCGACGAGCGGCAGAGGCGGGAGTCGAACCCGTGACCTCGGACTCCCGAGCCCGGGCTCCTGCCGCTGAGCCGCGCTGCTACTCCATTAGGCCGGCGGGGAGGCCCCTCTCCCCCGACGGTCGCTGATCCGCTTTCAGGATTCCGCCGGGAGGCGCCGGGCGGTGTCGCTTGCTTTCCTCTCCACCTCGCCGGACGGCGCCTCGTCCTCGATCCGACAGTCGTCCCGCAGCTCCCCGGGCGACGGGGGAATTTCAAAGCCTGGAAAATCTGGGTCGTTCATTTTTAGCGGACCTTATTCGCCGACGTCCTGCGCCTTAATGGATTAGGGAGGAAAATCCAAGGACCCGGTCTCTCGGAATGACGCGGACGGAGGCGGGCCCGTCCGCTGAGTGACCTCGGGCGGGTCGTTTCACTCGTCGGCGCCTCGCTCACCTCGCCTGTCAGGTGGGAGTCGAGACCGGGAGCCCCACGTGGGTCCAACCGGCTTCATTTGTATCCATCCCAGTGCTTAGTACGGTGCCTGGCACCTAATAAGCGCTTAATGCCATAATAATGATCACGGCGATAATAAGGAGACCCCCTGAATAACGCTGGTTCAAAGCTCAGAGTCCCAATTTTCCCATCGGTCGATCGTATTTACCGAGCGCCTACTGTGTGCGGAGCGCTGGACTGAGTGCTTGGGGGAGTACACGAGAGTCGTAGTAGACACCGATCCTTCCCTCAAGGGACCTAGAGTCTACTTCTCGGCGTGGCTCAGTGGAAAGAGCACGGGCTTTGGAGTCAGAGGTCGTGAGTTCGAATCCCGGCTCTGCCATTTGTCAGCCGTGGGACCGTGGGCGAGTCACTTCACTTCCCTGGGCCTCAGTTCCCTCATCTGTCAAATGGGGATGAAGACCGGGAGCCCCACGTGGGACAGCCTGATTCCCCTGTGGCTCCCCCAGCGCTTAGAACAGTGCTCGGCACATAGTAAGCGCTTAACAAATACCAACGTTATTATTACCAGGGCATTTTTGAGCGCTTACTATGGATTCGAACCCATGACCTCGGACCCCCAAGCTCGGGCTCTTTCCACCGAGCCGCGCCGCTCCTCACAGCGTGACAGAGAAAGCTCTCTCATCCCACGTCCCTACCTAGAAGCAGCGCGGCCTAGCGGAAGGAGCCCGGGGCCGGGGAGACAGAGGTCATGGGTTCGAATGCCGGCTCCGCCGCCCGTCTGCCGGGTGACCTTGGATGAATCCGTTTCACCTCGGCGCCCTCATCTGCAAAGCGAGGAGCCGATCCCCCTTCTCCCTCCTACTCGGACCACGGGCTCCACCGGGGACCCGATCGGCTCGCATCCGCCCCAGCTCTTCGCAGAGTGCTTGGCGTGTAGTGAGCGCTCCGTAGACACTACGATTCAGGGAAGCGGCGCGGCTCAGTGGAAGGAGCCCGGGCTTCGGAGTCGGAGGTCACGGGTTCGACTGCCGCCTCCGCCGCTCGTCCGCCGTGGGACCGCGGGCGCGTCGCTTCGCTTCTCCGGGCCTCGGTTCCCTCGTCTGGAGAATGGGGATCGACCGTGAGCCTCCCGTGGGACGACCCGATGCTCTGCCCGTAGGAAGCGCTTAACAGATACCAATGTTATCATTATTAATATTATTAGATGCACACAGGGTGGGCACTGTATACTTTCCGTGAGCCCTTCGGCTAGGGGGGGGAAGAAATAATAATGGGATTTTGGCAGATAATCCTTTGAGCTCACTGGGGGCGGAGTGGAAGAGAAGCCATCTGGATCCCTCATTAAAGTGACACGAAGCCAAAGAAAGCTGGAATAACTAGGCAATAGGTTACTGGATTTTGCCAAGTCTCGACCGAGACGGTTTCGCTTGGCGCCCGTGGAAAACCTGACCTTCTTGGGAAATTAATAATAATAATAATAATAATAATAATAAGGTCGGTATCTGTCAAGCGCTCACTACGTGCGGAGCACCGTTCTAAGCGCCGGGGGAGAGACGGGGTCATCGGGTCGGCCCACGGGAGGCTCGCGCTCTTCATCCCCGGTTTCCGGATGAGGGGACCGAGAGAAGCGAAGCGACTCGCCCACGGTCACACGGCCGACGGGCGGCGGAGCCGGGATTCGAACCCACGATCTCCGACTCCCAGGTCCGGGCTCCTGTTAAGCGTTTACTACGCGCGGAGCACCGTTCCAAGCGCCGGGGGGGATACGGGGGTCATCGGGTCGGCCCACGGGAGGCTCGCGGTCTTCATCCCCGTTTTCCGGATGAGGGGACTGAGGCCCGGAGAAGCGAAGTGACTCGCCCACGGCCACGCAGGCGGTGCGACGGGGGGGGGGGGTGGTGGATTCACCGGGGCGGATCTGTTGAGCGCTCACTGAGTGCAGAGCACTGCGGGACGGTGGGGTCAGGCACCTGGGCTCAGTGGAAAGAGCCCGGGCGTGGGGGTCGCAGGTCATGGGTTCGAATGCCGGCGCCGCCGCCCGTCGGCTGCGTGGCCGTGGGCGAGTCGCCTCGCTTCTCCGGGCCTCAGTTCCCTCGTCCGTAAAACGGGGATGAAGACCGTGAGCCTCCCGTGGGGCGACCCGATTCCCCGGTATCTCCCCCAGCGCTCAGTACGGTGCTCTGCACGTAGTGAGCGCTCGATGCTATCGAATTATCATCCTCATCATTAAAACCGACGGTGAGAGTGGATCCGACCACTCGTCTTAGCCCGCTTCTACGACTCTCGGCCTCCTCGCCGGCTGACTGAAGGCGAGCGATCGTAATAATGATGATGTTGGTATCTGGTAAGCGCTCGCTACGTGCCGAGCGCCGTTCTAAGCGCCGGGGTAGAAACGGGGGAATCGGGTCGTTCCCACGTGAGGCTCGCGGTCTTCGTCCCCATTCGACGGAGGAGGGAACCGAGGCGCCGAGAAGCGAGGCGACTCGCCCACGGTCACGCAGCAGACGGGTGGCGGAGCCGGCATTCGAACCCACGACCTCTGACTCCCCGGCCCGGGCTCTTTCCGCTGAGCCGCCAGATGCGGCGTGTATTTCACGGGTTAGCCACGTTCAATCGAAATCTGTTCCCGTTTATTCCGTTTCAGTGTGGCCCAGCGGGAGAGAGCCTGGGCCTGGGTTCCGAACCCGGCGGCACCACCCGTTTGCTGTGCGACCTCGGCCAAGTCGCTTAACTTAGGAAAGCAGCGCGGCTCGGCGGAGAGGGCCCGGGCTTGGGAGGCAGAGGTCACGGGTTCGAATCCCGGCTCCGCCCCTCGGCGGCCGGGTGACCGTGGGCGAGTCGCTTCGCTTCTCCGGGCCTCAGTGACCTCGTCTGGAAAATGGGGATGAAGACGGGGAGCCCCACGTGGGACGACCTGATCACCTTGTATCCCCCCCCCCCCCCCCCCGCCAGCGCTTAGAACGGTGCTTTGCGCGTAGTAAGCGCTTAACAGATATCACCATTGTTATTGTTATTATTATTAACGTCTCTGGCTCCTCCGTGAAAATGGGGATTGAAGCTGCGAGCCCCATGCGGGACAAGGACTGGGTCCAAACCGATTGCCTTCTATCCAGAGAAGCAGCGCGGCTCAGTGGAAAGAGCCCGGGCTCACGGGTCAGAGGTCACGGGTTCTGATCCCGGCTCCGCCGCTCGTCAGCTGCGTGACTTGGGGCGAGCCGCTTCGCTTCTCGGTGCCTCGGTTTCCTCATCTGTAACGTGGGGATTGAGACTGTGAGCCTCATGTGGGACGACCTGATTACCCCGTATCCCCCCCCCCCCCCCAGCGCTTAGAAGGGTGCTCGGCACATAGTGAGCGCTTAACAGATACCGACATTATTACACTCCAGCGTTTAATACAGTTGCCATTTCCTCTGCTCCAAACCGCTACGGTGCCGATCCAAGCGCTTCCCTTATCCCACCTTGGCTACTTCCGTACTTCTGTACGTCTCCGTGATTTCTTCATTCATATTAACGTCCGTCTCCCCCCCCCGCTCCGGACCGTCAGCTCACTGTGGCTACCGACGCTTCTATTTTACCCCCCCCCCCCGAGCGCTTAGTAGAGTGCTCTGTACCCAGCAGGCCGTCAATAAACCCTACGGATTGATTGACCGACGTGCCACGCGCCGTACTGAGCACGGGGGGAGGTTCGAGATGATCAGATCCGAGCCCCGGTCCCTATCCCGCGTGACGTCGACGAGGACCGCGTCATCCGTTAAGCGCTCCCCAGGGGCCGGGAACCGCCCGTAGCGCCGGGGTGGGATACGGGCGAATGGGGTCGGACACGGTCCCCGCCCCACGCGGGGCTCACGGCCTCAGTCCCCGTTTTACAGATGAGGGAACTGAGGCACAGAGAAGCCAAGTGACCGGCAGGCAAGTGGCAGAGCCGGCATTAGAACCCGTGACCTTCTGACGTCCGGGCCCCCGGCTCGATCCTCCACGCCGTGCCGCGACGGATACCGAACCCCCGTTTTGCGGGGGAGGAAATCGAGGCCCGGAGAAGGTCACCCGGCCCCGAGCGGAGACTTCGGACGAGTCACCTAAGCTCCCTGACCCTTCGCTGCTCCGTCCGCTCAATCGGGGGAGAAGGGGCCGTGCCACTCGGCACAGAGACTTCCGGGGGATGAAATGAGATCGTATATCAAAGCGCTCCGGAAGTGACGGCCTCACGTAAATACGAGACACTGCTGGGTCGTTACCGAATGACCGTGGGGACGCGCTCGGTTCCTTTCGAGGGTCCGCCTTGAGCCGGGATGGTTTAAATATTTTTCATCCGTTACGGAGATGCCACGGTGAAGTCTGGAGAAGGGCTCGCCACCTCGGGGGAATCCGATCCGAATTCTCAGGATCTCCGACGAGCGGAGGAAAGGAGCAGTCCCGAACGGGATCGACGTGGGCCTCGGTTCCCTCATCTGTAAAATGGGGATCCAGACCGCGAGCCCCGCGTGGGACGGGGACTGGGTCCAACCCGATCCGCTTGGGTCCACCCCGGCGCTTAGTACGGTGCCTGGCACGTAGTTAAACGCTTAAATACCGTTATTGCCATTTGTCAGCCGTGGGACCGTGGGCGAGTCACTTCGCTCCTCTGGGCCTCGGTCACCCCATCTGTAAAACGGGGATCGACCGTGAGCCTCACGGGGGACGACCCGAGGACCCCGTATCTCCCCCGGCGCTTAGAACGGCGCTCTGCACGATACCAACATTATTATTATTATTATTATTAGGCAGGAAAGGCCTAGGTGGGGAAAGAGATCCCCACAGGCTGAATGGGGAGCGACTAGATAGGGACGAGGAGATGAGGGGAGGAGGCGGGGGCCGTAGGGGAGCACGTGTTGAGCGGTTAAACGGTCGAGTCCCGCCCCCGGTCCCCCTCTCCTCCCCGCCACCCCCAACCCTCCTGCTCCTTTAAGGAAGGGGGTGGCCCGAGGAGACGATCCATACATACGTGCCGTCTGTCCGCCGGCCGCCGATTCCCTTTCACGGCATTGCGGGATCGGATCCCGACGCCTTCCGGTCGAGCGGTCTTTTATTAGACGGCGGAGAGCCGTTGCCCCGCGCAGCTCCAGCCGCCCGGTAGGGAACCGTAGTCTCGGCCCCCAAGAGTTCCGTCCCCAGTCCCGGGTTCCAGGTTTCCCAGCCGGGTGGGGGGACTCGCGCCGCTCCCGGCTGCCCCGGGCCCAGGTGGCTGGGCTGAGCCGTTGTTAAATGGTACTTCCCAAGCGCTCGGGACAGCGCCCTGCACGCAGTAAGCGCTTAACGAATACGACCGAATGACTAGAGTGAGATCCTTCCCGGAGCCCGTCCGCGCCCCCTCTGGGCGAGGAAGAGGGGAGGCGGGTCGTGGGGGCCCCCCGACCGGCCCCCCGGCCCGATGGATCCGTCAGCACCCCCTCGCCACTTACTCTGCGCCGGTGCACCGTGGCCTAGTCGATGGAGCGCGGGCCTGGGAGTCAAGGACCCGGGTTCTGATCCCGACTCGGCCGCCCGTCTGCCGCGTGACCTCGGGCAAGTCACTCCGCTTCTAATGACGATGATGACGTTGGTATTCGTTAAGCGCTTACTAGGTGCAGAGCGCTGGGGGAGATCCAGGGTAATCGGGTCGTCCCACGTGAGGCTCCCGGTCAATCCCCGTTTTCCAGATGAGGTCACCGAGGCCCAGAGAAGCGAAGCGACTCGCCCGCGGTCACACAGCTGCCGAGCGGCGGAGCCGGGAGTCGAACCCGTGACCTCTGACTCCCAAGCCCGGGCTCTTTCCGCTGAGCCGCGCTGCTTACTCTGCTCCAAGCACCGTACTGAGCGCTGGGGTATTCGTTCATTCATTCAATAGCATTTATCGGGCGCTTACTCTGTGCAGAGCACTGTACTGAGCGCTTGGAACGGACAGTTCGGCAACAGGTGGGGACAGTCCCCGTACACGGCAGTCAGGTCCCTGTCCCACACGGGGCTCGCGGTCATGACAGCGAAATGAGGAACAGCTCTCGTTGGTTCCGGGACTGTGAAAGTAGAAGCTTCCAGTGCTCTGTGCAGAATAAGCGCTCAATAGATACTACCGATGATGATGTGAGTCCTTCCCCGGCCTTTTCGGTCACACCCCCCCCCCCCCCCCGCGCAGGTGAATTTCACCATCGGCCGCTTCTTCTGTGAGTACAGAGGACAGCCGCTGCTGTGATGACTCAGTACGTTACGCCGCGGGGCGGCTCGGTGTCGGCGCTGTCGTTTTCCACATCATCTCCGCGGTACGTAATAAGCGACTCTTAAGTTTAGGGCTGAAAGACGGTGGATTTTCTCACTCTCCGGTTGTGGAGGTATTGCTCGAAGAAAGGTACGGACCGATTCTCCGTTTGGGCTGGTAGAGAGGTTTTTGCAGTGTAAAGATGTTTGTGTTTTTTTTTTTTGACTTTCGACCCGAATCACATTCGCGACGTTTTTTACGACATTTGCTAAGCGTTTACTCCGTGTCAAACGCTGTTCTAAGAGCTGGGGTAGGTTCAGGTCCCTTCAATCAGATGCAGTCCCTCTGCCCCTTGGGACTCGCCATCTAAGTAGGAGGGAGCCCAGTTACCGGATCCCCATTTTACAGTTGAGGAAACCGAGGCAGAGAGAAGTCAAGTGACTTACCCAAGGTCACCCAGCAAGAAATCGGCAGAACAGGCATCCTCTGACTCCAAACCCCGGGCTCTTTCCGCTAGGCCACGCTGCCTCTCCTGCGCGTAACTCCCGTTCTGGAAGCGGTCGCCTTTCTCTCATCGAATCTTAGAGACCCGCACGGCCTTGACGGTTAATCGTTGTATCTAGTGAGCTCCCACTGTGCGCGGAGCACTGCGCTGAGCGCTGGAGAGTATGGAAATGGTGGAAGTACCGGTAATCCCCGCCCTCAAGTAGCTGTCAGACTAACAACGAGGGGAAGGGAGTCTTTGTCACGGAACCCAGAAGGGGCTGATAAGCAAGAGGGAAGGTGTTGGCCTTGATTATCTCGTATCCACCCCAGAGCTTAGAACCTAAGGCCGGAACTGGCGAAATCACCTAACGTCTCTGGGCCTCAGTTTACTCACTCGACCCCTGCTCTCCCTCCTACTTCGGCCGTGAGCCCCATGAGAGACGGGACTGCGTCCGACGTGGGGGTCGGAGGCCCCGGTTTCTAATCCAGAGAAGCAGCGTGGCTCGTTGGAAAGAGCCCGGGCTTTGGAGTCGGCGGTCATGAGTTCGAATCCCAGCTCGGCCACGTGTCAGCTGTGGGACTGTGGGCGAGTCACTTCGCTTCCCTGGGCCTCAGTGACCTCATCTGGAAAATGGAGCTTAAGACCGTGAGCCCCACGTGGGACCACCCGATTCCCCCGGGTCTCCCCCAGCGCTTAGGACGGTGCTCGGCACATAGTGAGCGCTTAACAGATACCAACGTCATTATTATTCTTACTATTAATCTGTGAGCCCGTCGATTAGACCGCCAGCCCGTCCCACGGCAGGGACCGTCTCTGTCTGTTGCCGACCTGTTCATTCCAGGCGCTTAGTACAGTGCTCTGCGCATAGTAAGCGCTCAGTAAATACTATTGAATGAATAATCCTGGCTCTGCCACGTGCCTGCTGAGTTGACCTGGATCAGAGCTCCTCATTTCTCTGGGCCTCCGTTTCTTCATCCGAACGTGCCTGTCGGCTCTGTTACGTTGTGTAGTCCCAAGCACTTAAAACAGTGCTCGGCACACAGTAAGTGCTCAGGGGGGGAAAAAAAAAAGAGAGAGCAGGGAAAGAGGAAAGGTGACGAGGCAGTCGGTCCATCAAGGGTATTTATGAAGCTCTTACTGTGTGCAGAGCACCCGACGTTAGAGCTTGGGCGAGCACGGTACAACAGAATTAGTGGATACGTTCCCTGCCCGTGACGAGCTTACGGTCTAGAGGCAGAGGGGGAAGGAGGGAGGAGAAGGGAGGAAGAAAGATTGGGGGAAGGTCGAGTCCCTGTTCAGAAGAGCTGGGGATGGCTGGACGCAGAGGGACGGACCCACTGGCCGACTTGGGGAACCAAATGGTGCTTTTGCAGCCTGAAGATCTTGGAAAAGAGTTGGACGACTGTAGTCGGTCTCGGCGTTGCGAGAGGAGGCCGAGGGTGTCAGGCCCTCTGGGTTAGGGACTGGGTGGGAGGGGGCTCCTGGGGGGGCCCGGGCTTCATCGTTCGGATCGAGTCCCGGTCCTCGGGGCCGGGCACCTGGCCTCTGACCCCCGGGGCTCAGGGCCCCGCCGAATGAGCTCGTTAAAATCGGTCTGCCGTCGCTCTCGGCGGGGAGCCTTTCAGCCGCCCGGTGCCCGGCGGCCGGTCCCCGCGGGCGATGCTGAGCTTGAGCCGTTCAAAGCCGGGGTCGCCCGTGCACAGGTCCGCGATTAAGCCGGCCCCTGGCCGAGCCGCGGGGTGGCCCGGGGGTCCGGAACCCGGTTGCTCGGTACCGAGCTGGGGAGCGTGATCGGGACGCGGCTGAGTTTCTGAGCCCACTGTCCCCTCCCGCTGCCGTCCAAGGGGCCGGCTGTCCTTGGCCCTCCTACCACCCCCGGGCGTCATCGAGTCCTGCCTTCCTCTCTCCCTCTCCCGGCCCCTCCGTCCCACCGCCTCCGCGTCTGGTCATCCCAGTCTGGCAGTGGGCCCGATCCGCTCTCTCGCGGACTTCACTCGTGCGCCGTGACCACCTTAGGCTGGCCGGCGCGAGCCAGCGTTCCCCTGGCAAAGGAACCGGGGCCCGCGGCTGACACCCGGGAACGGACCCCGGTTCCGTCCGGTCTTTTTCCGGGTGGGTGAGATCCGCTGGGTGATCGGACTGCAGGGATTGAGTGGGCGCCCTACGGAAATCGCTCCGATCCCGGAGAAAACAATTAGAGCCATGTGGTTTCCATTCCCAACTGTTTTGCAAAGCCCGGCCAAAATATTTGAAAGGAAAACAAAGGTGTCATTCATCCTTTGCCCCCCCCCCCCCCCCAACTCCAGTGGAAGCACGGCCTGCCCCCGTTTCCGAGGCCTGCTACACGGCGTTGTTGTGTTAATTGGTGGGAGGGGGGCGGAGGGGGGACAGGTCGGTACGGGGAGCAAGGTTTTGGAAGAACCCAGGTTCCCCCCCCCCCCGAGCGTTAAGGCTCTGGGCGGGATCGTGGAATGTTTCATTCCTGGGATTGTGGGCGAGAAGGGGAATATTGCTCACAGATGGGGAGAGAGAGAGAGAGACAAGACTCCGGAGGAGTTCTGGCAACATTTAATTCCCGTTCCGAGCTAGCGTTGGATTTCAGTCGAGGCGGCTTTGGAAAATTCCAGTCCGACGCGTTCCGGGGGCCTCCGAGGGGAAGCGGGTTCTGGGGTGCGCCCGGGCCCCGTTGCGAACCGGCACGTGGGAACATCCTGAGCGTACGAGCCTTCCCTCCTTCGGTTCCCGAGGGTCGGGGGAGTGGGGAGCGGACGGAGGGACCGTTGTGGGGGTCAGAGTTCAGCCAACGGTCCGGTACTCCCGTACCTCAAGTCCCAGGATGGCGTGCGGTCCAAAAAGCCCATGTTCTGAAGATGCTCCGGCCTGGGAGGGGCAATCCAGCCACCTGAAGTCAGAGGAGCAACCGCGGGTCTCTCCAAAGCCAGTCACCCTGTCTCAACTGGGGGGGGGGGGGGGGCAAATGGATCGATCGTTTCCACAGCCTGCTAGGGCTTCTAAATTGGAGAAGCAGGGCGGGCCTGGTGGATAGAGCCGGGGCCTGGGCGTCAGAAGAACCTGGGTTCCAATCCCGGCTCCGCCACTCGTCTGCTGCGTGACCCCGGGCGAGTCGTTTCACTTCTCTGGGCCTCGGTTCCCTCATCTGGAAAACGGGGATTAAGACTGTGGGCCTTACGTGGGTCGGGGACCGTGTCCAGTGCGACTGTCTGAACCACCGTGGTTTGGCAGAGAGTGAGCGCGTAATGAACGCTGTAACTCGCTGGACGTTAAGACCGAAATACCCTTGGAAATAAGGCCTATTTCAGTGAAAGAGCACGGAGTGATGTAGGAACTATCCCACAGATAATTTCCTAGAAAGGATAACGTTTTAAATTGAATCATCCTCCTTCAAAATTAGACGCCTATCTGTCAACGAGAATTGATTGGACAGCCACGGGATGCTAGGGGATGAAGGAGAGCAGCAGTCTGAGGAATTGTTGGTTTCAAAGCGGCCGTCTGTATCGTAATTTCGCAAGAAAGATCTCGGTATCCGAACACACTGCTTTTTGTCTCTGGGTCTGTTTTCTTCATACAATTTGCTTTAAGGCAGCTATTCTGAACCGATAATTTTGAGATTTTGACCAAAGTAGAAGTCAGGGGAAGCTGTTATCATTTTTCTTCTCTTCGTGAAGACGATTACGGTGCGTCGCGTTGGAGCAACTGATCGAAAGCCCCGTTTCAAACCCGAGAAGGAGGACAGTCGAGCCGAGGGGAAAATAGAGGAGGGAGAGGAATTCTCCTCTTCTTCCCGTTTCACGTCACATCTCCGTGCACTGCTGTTGGGTTCTGAGCTGTTTTGCTGGAAAACACAACAGCAGAGGAGGCGTGTGTGTGTATTTGTGTGCGTGCGTGTGTGCGATGAATAATCGCGCCTTAGGAGCTGAGGTAGAGGGGGAAGGAGTGATATTTCTAGAAGAAGAGCTAAGTGAGGAAGCAACGGGTTTTGTTTCTCCCGTCAGAAAAGGTAAAAAAAAAAAAAAAAAAAAAAAAAGTTGGGTTTCTATCAGAGAAAAAAGTAACACAATTCGGTAATGATTTATTTGATTGTGAAAACATCCTTCATAAATCTTTTGAGTCCCCCCCCGACACAGTCTGTTTTCATCCTGAGCCATTACTTCTCTCTTCACTTCTCTTCCAAACTGACAACGCATTTCTAATATAGGCGTTTAGAGCTCTTCCCATCGATACTCATGACGGCGCCAGCTCATTTGCGTTGAGGTGCGCTGAGGTCATGCCTCGGGATCTGTGAGCGTGCCCTTGTCGGGATGTCTCCCGGAGACTTTCCGTGTCCCGGGCGTCCGTCGGAGCCGTCGAACGGCGAAAGTGCGGAGCTAGGGAAGCGTTTGAGTTTCCCGCCTGGTATTTTCCCCTTTGGAGGGTCGGCTTCTGATCCCGGGTCTCGATCCCCCCGCGGCTCCCGGGACCCCCGGCTCCCGACAGGCACCCGGGGATTTGAACCGTTACAGCCCAGCGCCCCTCCGGCTTCTCCCTCCACCGGACGGCCAAGCGGATTCGCCGGGTACCGTTCGAACGTTCGTTCGGCCACTCGGGCGTTGGGTCAGCAGGGTCTTCGTTGAATACGGTTCCCTCCCCTGTAGAACGGGGATTAAAAGTGCGAGCCCCACGTGGGACGACCTGATTACCCCGCGTCTACCCCAGCGCACAGAACAGGGCTCGGCACCTAGGAGGCGCCTATCAGATACAATCATAATCCGAAGGATAACTCTATATACCACACCTTACCTCACGGTTCTCCCACTACAGTCAGCCCACACACTCGGCTCCTCCGGTGCGTCTAGACTGTTCCTCGTGGGGCACGTCTACCGACTCCGTTATATCGTACTCTCCCGGGTGCTTAGTCCAATGCTCTGCGCAGAGTAAGCACTCCATAAATGCAACTGATGGATGGATCGATCTCCACATTAAGCGTCTGAACTTGCTATGATCAGTCGACACTGCGTATCGCCCATTTAACTGCGCCGAGCCCTGTACTAAGCGCTGGGGAGGGTAAAGCAGAGAAGCCGACACCGTTCCTTCTCCCAGGGAGGTTACAGGCTAGTCGGGGGAGAGAGAAGCGCAGAGAAATTTCAGGTAGGCGGTAGCCACCGAGTTTCGGGGCTTAGAACAGGGTTTGGCACATAGTAAGCGCTTAAATGCCATCGTTCTGATTATTACTGAAAGTACGGACCGAAGCGTTGAGGCGGGAAGGGGGAGGGAGGACTATCAGTCAATCAACCGCTTGACTGATCGATCGATCTGAGGGGTTGGGGGGGCCGGGCTCGAGGGCTCCGGTGATGCGGTAGTGGGAGAGAGAGGGCGGAGAGTTGAGTCGAGAAGCGGCGCGGCCCAGTGGCAAGAGCCCGGGCTTGGGAGTCGGAAGGTCGTGGGTTCTAATCCCGGCTCCGCCACTTGTCTGCCGGGCGACGTTGGGCGAGTCACTTCACTTCTCTGGGCCTCGGTTCCCTCATCTGGAAAAGGGGGATGAAGACCGGGAGCCCCACGTGGGACGACCCGATGACCCCCCCATCTCCCCCAGCGCTTAGAACGGTGCCCGGCCCGGAGTGAGCGCTTAACAAATCCCGTAATGATCATTATTAAATATTAGTCATGAAAAGCCTCCTGGAGGAGGTGAGATTTTAGTAAGGCTTTGACGAAGGGGAGAGGGGAGGTCTACCCATAAATAAATGAGTGGACAGAAGCCTCCTTTATGCTCCATTCCCTCCAAGAGCCCGGGCTTGGGAGTCGGAGATCAAGGGTTCCAATCCCGGCTCTGCCACCCGGCCGCCGGGTGACCGCGGGCGAGTCGCTTCGCTTCTCTGGGCCTCGGTCGCCTCATCTGTCAAATGGGGATGAAGACCGTGAGCCTCCACGGGGGAACCACGCGATGACCCCCGCATCTCCCCCGGCGCTCAGAACGGTGCTCGGCACGTCGTGGGCGCTTAACAGATACCGACGTCACTGTTGTTGCGGAAGGACTATCCGGTCGACTGCACAACTACGCGGCCAGACGGTTGCCCGTCCGCCTCCGCATCCAACAGAAACTCCTGACCGTCGGCTTTAAAGCACTCAATCCCCTTGCCCCCCCCTCCTACGTTACCTCGTCACTCTTCTGCTCTCACGCAGCCCGCGCATTCGCTCCTCGAACGCCAACCTACTCACTGGAGCTCGATCTCGTCCGTCCGGCCGCCGACCCCCTCGCCCCTCTCCTCCCCCTGACCTGGAACTCCCTCCGGCTCCGAGAGCCGGCCCCTCTGCCCCGCTTCGAAGCTGTTTGGAAAGCACGTTTCCTCCAAGAGGCCTTCCTCGACCGAGTTCTCGTTTCCCCTACTCCCTCCCCTTTCTGCGGCACCCTCGATCTTGGATTCGTCCCCTCTATTCACCCGTCCCCCAGCCTCACGGCGTTTCTGTCCCAGAGCCGTAATTCATTTTAATGTCCGTCCCCAACTCTAGACTGCGAGCTCCTCGTGGGCGGGGAACTCATCTCCCAGCTCTGTCGTACCCGCCCGGGCGTTTAGTACAGCGCTGCGCCCCCCAGGAGGTGCTCGGTAAATATAATTGAATGACCGACGGAATGGCGAACCTGAGGCTCGCCGTCGCTTTGGACGACACCGGATCTTCCCGTGCCGCCTTGTGGAGTCTGTTCCGTCGGGATCGGAACGGATCCGTGTTGCTGGAAAAACACGCCTTAGGATTCGGGAGACCCGGGTTCTGGTCTCAGCTCTGCCGCCGGCCGGCTGTGTGACCTCGGTTAAATAAATGAGTGGACAGAAGCCAACGATAACGTCGCTACTTGGTAAGCGCCTACGACGTGCCGAGCACCGTTCTGAGCGCCGGGGGAGATGCGGGGTCATCGGGTCGTCCCCCGTGAGGCTCCCGGTCTTCATCCCCATTTGACAGATGGGGCGACCGAGGCCCAGAGAAGCGAAGCGACTCGCCCGCGGTCACACGGCTGCCGGGTGGCAGAGGCGGGATTCGAACCCTTGATCTCCGACTCCCAAGCCCGGGCCCCTGGAGGGAATGGACAAGTCACTCACCGCTCCCTCCCTCGGGTTTTCCCATTTATGAAACGGGGGCGAATTCCCTCTTTGGTTGTGAGCCCTGCGCGGAACGGGGACCGATGTGATTGTCTTACGCCCGTCCCGGGGCCCGGCGCGGTGGTTTACACGTAGTAGATACTTTATGAGTGGCAAAACTATTATTACAGGGAACTCTGCCCCTCTTCTATCTGGCCGATCGCTCCTCTCCCCATCTTCACGGCCCTCCGGAGGTCCCATCTCCCCCAGGAGGCCTTCCCTGATTCTCCGCTCATCTCACCACCCTATTCTCCCCACAGTTGCCTCTCCAGAACTTCTGCCCCACCTAAGGACTTGGGTGCTCACCCAGCCCTGTGGCACTTAAGAGAAGCAGCGTGGCTCAGTGGAAAGAGCCCGGGCTTTGGAGTCAGAGGTCACGGGTTCGAATCCCCGCTCGGCCCCGTGTCAGCCGTGTGACTGTGGGCGAGTCGCTTCACTTCTCGGGGCCTCAGTGACCTCATCTGTAGAAGGGGGATTACCTGTGAGCCTCACGCGGGACAACCCGATTCCCCTGTCTCTACCCCAGCGCTTAGAACGGTGCTCGGCACGGAGTAAGCGCTTTACAAGTACCGACATTATTGTTATTGCATCTCCCCCGGGGTTTAGAACAGTGCTCGGCCCGTAGTGAGCGCTTAACAAATACCATTATTATTAATTATTATTATCAAGTGGCAGAGCAGGGATTAGGGCCCCGGTCCCCTGACTTTCAAGCCCGTTCTCTTTCACATGGGCCACACTCCTCCCTCCGTTTACCGAGTTGATCGTGCTCCGCCCGTAGTAGGTGCTCAATAACTGCCACGACCGATGGAGGTTCTAGCGGCGTTTCTTCTTCTGGAAATCATCGGGAAGATGAAGGGCAGCCGGTGCGAGGTGGGGAAAACATAGAGACGGCAGTTATTGACTTAGGGTGTGACAGTTTGGTACAATTACTAGAGGTTAATGGGGTAAATAATTGGGTCTAAAAACTCACTTAATGAGGCATTTTTCGTGAATATGCGTTCGAGTTGTCTGATGTTGAGTTGCCTAACATTTACAAAGCGCTAAATGGTAAAGAAGAGTACAACGAAGAATCGCTGAGAAACGTGACGTCGCGAATCTGTGTGTGATGTCTCTACTCCTGGGTTTGGTGGGTTTTTTTTTTTTCCAGGTTACCCGGGACGGTCGGGGGCCCTCCGCCGTCGGCATTCGGCTTGCTTCTTCCCGATCGCCCGACCTTCCGAGACCGCGTTCGCCACGGTCTCCAGTGATCGCGAGGACCATCTTCCGTGTGCCAAGCGCCGGACTAAGCGCTTGAGAGAGTGGACGATCAGCGGCGTTTCTCGAGCACTTACTCTGTGCGGAGCACTGGAGTAATTGCTTGGGAGAGTACGGCGTGATAGAGCCGGTAGATATGTTTCCCTGCCCATAATGAGCTTACAGTCTAGAGGATGAGTCAAAATAAAACGAACTGCGGTATTTGTGAAGCGCTCACTCTGTGCAAAGCACCGTGCTAAGCGCTGGGGGATGCAAGGTGATCAGTCTGTCCCACGTGGGGCTCGCGGTTTTAATCCCCGTTGGACAGATGAGGTAACTGAGGCCCAGAGAAGTTAAGTGACTTGCCCAAGGTCACACAGCTGACTAACGGTGGAGCCGGGATTATATGCAGTAGAGCTTGGAGAAGCGATCCCTGCCCCTAATCAATCAATCACTGGTATTTATTGAGCGCCTGCTGTGTGCAGAGCTCTGTAATAATAATAGCGATGGTATTTGTTAAGCCCTTACTATGGGCCAAGCACTGTTCTAAGCGCTGGGGTAGATACAGGGCAGTCAGGTTGCCCCACGTGGGGCTCACAGTCTTAAATCCCCGTTTTACAGACGAAATAACCGAGGCCCAGAGAAGCGAGGTGACTCGGCCAAAGTCACACAGCTGACAAGTGGCGGAGCCGGGATCCGAACCCGTGTCCTCCGACTCCCAACCCCGGGCTCTTTCCACTAAGTCACGCCACCTGGGAGAGTACGGAACACCGGAGTTGGCCTTCGCGTTCCCCGCCCACGACAAGCGTGCAGTCTACAGGGGGTGACGGATATTATCGTGAATAAATAATTTACAATGTATACTTTAAAGATATAATGATAAAAATAATGTTGGTATTTGTTAAGCGCTTACTATGGGCCGAGCGCCGTTCTGAGCGCTGGGGGGAGGTACAGGGGAATCGGGTCAGCCCACGTGAGGCTCACGGTTAATCCCCATTTTCCAGATGAGGGAACTGAGGCCCAGAGAAGTGAAGTGACCTGCCCACAGTCGCACAGCTGACGAGTGGCAGAGCCGGCCTTCGAACCCACGACTTCTGACTCCCAAGCCCGGGATCTTTCCACTGAGCCACGCTGCAAGGGGTTCACCGCTCCCTCCTCCTAGAAAACTCTCTCCTGACTTGGTTTTCCAGACACGAGATTTTCCTGGTTCTCGTCCGCCGCCTCTGACCGTTCCTCCCCTCACCCTCTGTTGGAGGGCGTCCTCGCCTCTTAATAATAATGATGATGATGTCGGCATCCGTTAAGCGCTCACTATGTGCCGAGCACCGTTCTAAGCGCTGGGGGAGACGCGGGGGAATCGGGTCGTCCCACGTGGGGCTCGCGGTCTTCATCCCCATTTTCCAGATGAGGGAACTGAGGCACCGAGAAGCGAAGTGACTCGCCCAAAGTCACACAGCTGCCGAGTGGCGGAGCCCGGGATTCGAACCCATGACGTCGGACTCCGAAGCCCGGCCTCTTTCCACTGAGCCGCGCTGCTTCTCTTCTAAGTGGATGACACCCAAGTCTATTTTCCCGGCTCCGCACTCTCTCCCCCTTACCGATCTCTTGCTTCTTTCAGGGTCGCCTCCGCTCTCCTCGCTCACTGGGCCCTTGCGCCCTCGGCCCGTCTAAAAGAGGGAGGCGGCGCGGCTCAGTGGAGAGAGCCCGGCCTTCGGAGTCGGAGGTCGTGGGTTCGACTCCCGGCTCTGCCGCTCGGCAGCTGTGTGACCGTGGGCGGGTCGCTTCGCTTCTCCGGGCTCGTCTGGAAAATGGGGATTAACCGGGAGCCCCGCGTGGGACGACCCGATGACCCCCGTAACCACCCCAGCGCTTAGAACGGTGCTCTGCGCGTAGTAAGCGCTTGACGGATCCCGACATCGTTATTATCATTAAGAGAACTTGCCGCCCGGCCTCCTAAACTCACCCCTCTTCCACGCTCCGCCGTCTCTTTCGCCGCCGTCTCTACCGTCCCCTTCGACGCCTCTCCGTCTTTCGCTTCCCGCATTCAGCCTGTCGCCACGTCCTGCCGGATCTTCCTCCGCAAGATTCCCGGGAGCTTCCCCTTCCTGGCCGCCTTCGGGGCCGCTTCTGGAGTTCGGCTCTCGTTTCCTCCTCTTTGGGTCGCCCTCCGCTCGGTTCCCCGTGTTTCTCGGGATGTCCCTTGGAGCCTTCCTCGTCATCGCCCCCGGTCGTTCTCCCCTGCGTTAAACGGGAACTCTTGCCCTGGAAGCCTCTGATCTCTCCGCTTACCATCCGGGGGGAACGGCGGGGAGCACGGGGCTTTGGAAAGAGCCCGGGCTTGGGAGTCAGGGGTCATGGGTTCGAATCCCGGCCCGGCCGCTCGTCAGCCGAGTGCCTTTGGGCGAGTCACTCGACTCCTCGGTGCCCCAGTGACCTCATCTGGAAAAGGGGGATTGAGACCGGGAGCCCCACGTGGGACGACTCGATTACCCCGGGCCTACCCCGGCGCTTAGAACGGCGCTCGGCACGTAGTGAGCGCTCAACAAACACCGGCGTTATTATTTTGAGGGAGGTTTCGTCGCCTTCTCGCGGTCCCCCCGGCGGTCCGTCCGGGGACCGTTCCCCGACGCTGTCTCGTTATTTCTCATTCATCACCCCGCTCCACGCACACACGCACGCCATCACCGCCGAGTCCCCGGTACGCAGGCTGACGTGCCCTGACCGACGGGCCGTCGGACCGGCGTGAGGCAGACCATCGTGGGATGGGTCCGGAAGGGACGAGCTTAATCGTCCGGAGCCCCTCACGCGAGCTGACGCGAATCTGAGGAGGCACGCGTCCGTCCGGAAGTATCGATGGAGGGTCCTCGGCGGTCCTAGCTTGGCCCTCGGTTCCCGGTGGGGAAAGGACGCCGTCTCACCCGGCGGCGCCGACTGAACGCTCTCTCCGCTCCTCGAAAAAGAGGCACTTTTTATCCACCGTTGGTCCTCCTCTACGGACCGTTGGAACGCCGAGCGGCCTCGGCTTTCGCCTCTAGACTGTAAGCTCACTGCGGGCAGGGAACGGGTCTGATGTACTGTCGTTCCGTACTCTCCCGAGCGCTTAGGACGGCGTTCCGCACGCAGTGGGCGTGCGGTAAATACCACCGACCGACCGATTGCCCGCCAGGAAATGTTTGGTGGGCTGACATCTTCCTCTCCCTCCCAGCCCCGGTGGGATATGGAAGGGAAGACTCGTGTCCGCTAACTCGACTGTACTCTCCGTCCATCGTGCGCTTTTTATCGAGCGCTTACCGTGTGCCTGGTAATGATAATAATAATGGGGTTGGTATCCGTTAAGCGCTTCCTACGCGCAGAGCACCGTTCTAAGCGCCGGGGGAGATACGGGGTCGTCGGGTCGTCCCGCGGGAGGCTCACGGTGAATCCCCCTTTTCCAGATGAGGGAACCGAGGCACAGAGAGGCGAAGCGACTCGCCCGCGGTCACACGGCTGACAGGTGGCCGAGCCCGGGAGTCGGACTCATGACCTCTGACACCGAAGCCCGGGCTCTTTTCCACTGAGCCACGCTGCTTCCCCAGCGTTCCCCGCACCCGGGACAACACGTGGAATATCACCGACTGTAGCCGGCAACCCTCACAGAGTTTATGATTCACTAGTTTATGAGAAGCGGCGTGGCTCGGCGGAAAGCGCACGGGCTTGGGAGTCAGAGGTCATGAGTTCGAATCCCGGATCCGCCCCTCGTCGGCTGTGTGACCGTGGGCGAGTCGCTTCACTTCTCCGGGCCTCAGTTCCCTCCTCTGTCAAATGGGGATGAAGACCGCGAGCCCCACGTGGGACGGCCCGATTCCCCTGTGTCTCCCCCAGCGCTTAGAACGGTGCTCGGCACACGGTGAGCGCTTAATAAATACCAATATTATTATTAGTGAAAATGATAGGCAGACGATGCACCTGATTATAATATTGTGGTATCCGTTCTACGATCATCGTGTGCCGAACGCCGTACTGACCACGGGGATAGATGCAAGCTAATCAGGTTGGACCCAATCCTTCTCTCACAGAGGCTCACGGTCTGTGGGGAAGGGAAAAGAGCTATCGAAATCCCATTTTCACATATGAGGAAACAGAGGTACGGAGAGGTTGTCATTTGTATATTGTTACTTACCGTTATCATTCATATGTAAATATTTATATGCAGTAAATAAACCCCTTTTTTCGAAGACGTCGTTCAATAGATACTATGGGGAAGCAGCGTGGCTCAGTGGAAAAGAGCCCGGGCTCGGGAGTCGGAGGTCATGAGTTCGACTCCCGGCTCCGCCACCTGTCAGCCGTGTGACCGCGGGCGAGTCGCTTCGCTTCTCTGGGCCTCGGTTACCTCATCTGGAAAATGGGGATGAACCGCGAGCCTCACGCGGGACGACCCGACGACCCCGTATCTCCCCCGGCGCTTAGAACGGTGCTCTGCGCGGAGTGAGCGCTTGACAGATACCGACGCTATCATTATTATCATTACTACTCATCAGTCGATCGGTCAGTCGATATCGACCCCTTACTGCATGCAAGTGGCAGAGCTAGGATGAGCACCTAGGTCGGTCAGTCGTATCTACCGCGCGCTTACTGTGTGCAGAGCACTGTACTGAGCGCTCGGGAGAGTACAACATAGCATTCCCTGCCCACGACGGACTCGACCGGGCCCTTTAGCGGGTTCAGTGGAAAGAGCCCGGCTCCGGGAACGGGGAGCCCTGGGTCCTCGTCCCGGCCGGGCGGGCCGGGGACTGGGGATCGGAGGGGACCGTTTCCGGGTGCAGACGGAGACGCGTGAGGTGGGCGGACCCAGTGGGGAACGGGAAAGACCGCAGGGTCCCGTAGGCGGGGCGGATCCAGACTGGAACCGGGGCGACCGCCTGCCACCTCGCCGCGCTCCGGCCCGGCGTCCGCGCCGTGCCGCGCTCTCTGCCGCCCTCACGGGATCCTGCCTTTTGCCAAGTGCTCCCCCCAGCTCGCTCACGGCGCCCCTGGCCTCAGCGGGAACGCCACAGGTGGGGCCGAGAAAGCGGCGCAGAAGCCTCCCCCTCTAGAGAATCCGATCCCCCGCCCCGGTCTCCGTCCCAAAGCGTCAGCCTCGCCCGCCGACTGTAACACGTCGGATTCTCTCGCCGCTCTCGTTTGTCGCTATCCCTAGTTGCGGCGGGCACAGTAGGGTGTATCTGTTCTTCACACTCCTCAATCCGTACCGGGCACACGTCACAGAGATGTGCTAGTTAACCACTGCCGTTCACCGAGCGTGCAGATGTAACTCCCGCACGGTTGCCGAGTCTGATTCTTAGCGAGACCATTTAACGTTGATTTTTTTTTTTTTTTTTGAGCGTATTAAACTCGGCTCCAAAGACGATAAAGCCGTCTAGGAAGTCCGGCAGTTTGCATACGGAGGGAATCCAGATGTCCCAAAGCCGGCCACCCTCCCGAGTTTCTGAATCCGGGGCGGGGGGGGAACGGGAGGCTCGATCCTTAATTATTTGAAGTTGAGAAAACACAGCCACGGCGTCGACCCGAGGAGCGGACGGACTCTCGGTTCCACCCCCGGCTGAACGGTCACCAAGACGAGGGGGCTGGACGGGGGCATCCCTCCTGGGGAGGGTGGCGGGCTGGAGGCCTCCTCCTTCTTCACTTTGGCCCGAGAGCGGGGAGGCCCGACTTGAAGCCGTCAGCCTGGGCGAGCCCTACTGCCCCCGGAGAGTATCGTCACCGTCCCCTCCGTTAAGCGCTCGCTTTGCGACAACCGCCCTGCTGAGCGCCGCGGGTAAAGATACGGGATCGTCGGGTCGGACACAGTCCCCGATCCACGTTGGGGCTCGCGGTCTAAGGGGGGAGGGGAGCCGGGCATTTCGTCCCCATTCCGCTGAGGAAACTGAGGCCCAGAGAAGTTAAGTCACCGGTCCAAAGTCACGCGGCGGGCAGACGGCAGAGCCAGAGCCAGGTCCTCCAACTCCCAGACCCAGGCTCTTTCCTCTAGGCCGCACCGGTTCCTGATTTCCTCCTCCCATCCGCTGACTCGTTTCCTTATTCGTTTTTCTGTACTTCTGCTGTTACCTGTTATGATAATGATAACGTTGGTATCTGTTAAGCGCTTCCTATGTGCCAAGCACTGTTCTAAGCGCTGGGGAGATACAAGGTAATTAGTTGGTCCGCGTAGGGCTCGCAGCCTTCGTCCCCATTTTCCAGATGGGGCACGGAGAAGTCAAGTGACTCGCCCACAGTCCCCCAGCCGACGCGTGGCGGAGCCGGGATTAGAACCCACGACCCCTGACTCCCAAGCCCGGGCTCTTGCCGCTGAGCCGCGCTGCTCTCGGGGCTCAGTCCCAATCAATCGATAGTATTTATCGAGCACTCACTGGGGCCAGAGCACCGCGCTCAGCGTTCGGGAGCGGACAGTACAGTGGAGTCGGTAGACACGTTCCCTGCCCACCAGGAGTTTGCGGTCTAGAAGGGGAAATAGACATTAAGATATATAAATAATTTCCGGATGTGAGCGCGGGTGCCGGCGGGGCTGAGGGCGGGGTGCGTATCGGGGACTCCATCGCGCTTTTCCTCCTGCTTCCACCCGTCTACCGTGTGACCTTGAGCGAGCCACTTAACTTTCCCGGACCTACAGTTCCCTCACCGGGGAACCGCGTACCCCTTCTCCCTCCCTTTTACACCGCGGGCCCCGTGTGAGGCCGACTCCGTTTCCCGTCCGGTTGTCTCCTGTCTACCTCGGTGCTTGGCTCGTAAATAGCACTTGACCGGCGTGACGGTTTTATTTTATTAATAGCGCTCCACTGGAAGTTTACAAGTTCCGTCCGCTTGTCTCCCCGGCTCGACTGGAGGCTCCGCACGGCATCGGCACTCGGTCGGTTTACGCTTCTACGGGGCTCTTCCCGCGCTGAAGGGCTCAGCGAATCCTCCTCACGGATGGAGAAGGGGCGAAACTGAACGTTAGAGATTTTTCTGCGTTTTCCTTCGCGCGGGCCTTGGGGGATAAGGCCAGCTGGGCTTTCCACTACTCTCTGGCCCTGTTGACTTTTTCAGATCTAGGGGGGCAGCCTCACCCAGAAAGATTTCGCAGTGACCTTCACCGGTTGACGGTTTAAAATTCTAAAAATCGCCGGCCGGCGAGGAGGCGATGGCAGGCGCCGGAGAGCGGGGGGCAGTTTGATCGAGGGGCAGCCTTTGGATGCTCAAAGCAGCTTGGGAAAGTCACCCCTAGACGTTTCACCGAGGGGGAGCTCAGCTTTTACTTTGCTACCGTCCGTTTCTTTTTCCTCCTCTGTTTGTGACTCTTCCACGCCGGGGTAAGCTCTTTGAGAATAATGTTGCCATTATCATCATCGGTAAGGATGATAACGATAATCTGCGGTATTTGCTAAATGCTGACCCCGTGCCAAGCACCGTACTAAGCACTGGGCTGGACGTAAGATGACGTTGCCGTTTGTTAAGCGCTCACTCTGTGCCGAGCACCGTTCTAAGCGCCGGGGTGGACACGGGGGAATCGGGTCGTCCCGCGAGGGGCTCACGGTCTTAATCCCCATTTTCCAGGTGAGGGCACTGAGGCACCGAGAAGTGAAGTGACTCGCCCGCGGTCACCCGGCTGAGGCGTGGTAGAGCCCGGATTCGAACCCGTGACCTCGGACTCCAAAGCCCGGGCTTCTTCCGCTGAGCCACGCCGTCCCTGGCCCAAGTGGGGCTCCCAGTCGAAGGGGGAGAGAAAGCGGGGATTTCATCCCCCGCTCGAAAGACGAGGGCGAAGGAGGAGGGAGAACGGGGAGGGGAAGCGGCGGGGCATAGTGACGGGGCAACGGTCTGCGAGCCGGAGGACCCCGGGTTCGGGAGTGCGAGCTGTTCCGCTGACACGCCGTGGGAACCCGGGCGAGTTACTTAACTTCTCTGTGCTTCAGTTTCCTCACCCGCAGCCTGGGGCTATGAACTCCAGCCTTTCCCCCCTACCTTACCGAGTTGCCGGGAGAGCCGAACTGAGCTAATGACGGGGAGGGCATTTGGGGAATAAGAGCGTCATAGAAAACCAAGACGGGGAGAAGCAGCGTGGCCTAATGGAAAGAGCCTGGGCCGGAAAAGAGCTTGGGTCTGAGTCAGAGGCCCCGGGTTCAAATGCCGGTATCCCTCTCGCTGCACGGCCTCAGTCAGAAGGACTCCGTTCTCACCGGGGACTCTCTCCTTGCTTTCCAAAGGCAACGAGGGCCCCGGGAGATGATGTCCCAGTGAAAGAGCCCAGGCCTGGGAGTCGGAAGGACCTGGGTGCTGATCCCGGCTACGCCGCTCGTCTGCTGTGCGACCACGGGCAGGTCACTTGGCTTTTCTGTGCCTCGGTCACCTCATCTGTCAGATGGGGATTAGGACTGTGAGCCCCTCGCGTGGCAGGGATTGCATCCAGCCCGATTTGCTTGCGTCGGTTCCAGGGCTTAGTACGGTGCTTACCAAATGCCACCATTATTACTGTCTGCTGGGTGACCTCGGGCGAGTCACTTCCCTTCTCTGTGCCTCCGTTACCTCATCTGGAAATCGGGGATTGAGGCCGTTAGTCCTACGTGGGGCAGGGACTGAGTCCAACCTCATTAGCTTGTATTGATTCCAGCGTTCGGTCCGGTTCCTGGCACATAGTAAGCGCTGAACAACCACCATAAAAGAAAGAAACAAACAAAAAAAGCGTTCCTCTAGCAGAGGGATGTTCATCCATCCCATCCCCAGCCTCGATCGCCGACCGTCCAGTGATCAAAGGCCCGGACAATACATTCTGCTCTTCCACGCCTCTGCGGGACGGGAGCAAGGCTCTAGCCTTCACAGACAATCGAGACTCGTGTTTTCTCCCCAGACTGACATCTCCCTGATGATCGACACCATTCCTCCTCCTAAACTCGAGATCTCATCTTCCCGCTCTCGGCTAGCCCGCGGCCGAGACGAATCAGCCCAGAAAATGGGAATTGATATTCCGCTGCTTCGTAACGGCTGGTTCCCGAGGGGCCAGATTAGCATTCGTCGGGTATCTTCAAAGGGTTGAGATTCACGCCGCCCTCCGTATAATAGGCAGCCAGTGGTAAAAGCTCTGCCGAGGGACGGGGACGGGGGGGGGGGGGGGTCCCACCTCCCCTCACCCCTCGGAATGGGACCGGCAGTGGGGTACGAGGACTGACACTTCTCTGTCGACCGCAGGCGAAGCTCTCCCGGCCCGGGCCGGGGCTTTCTTGGGCCGGTTTCCAGACCGTGAGCCCGTTGCTGGATAGGGATCGTCTCTGTCTGTCGCCGAATCGTCCTTTCCAAGCGCTTAGTACAGTGCTCTGCACACGGTAAGCGCTCAGTAAATACGACCCAACGAGCGAATGATAGCTAGTCAAGGCCAGGAGGTGTCTCGTGGGAACGGAGAGGAGAGAACAACGGAGAAGAAGGATGACTCCGTCCCGTAACGACGGGAGTCGGACATCGCCGCGGAGTATCTCAGAAACGTCACAGGGACCGAATTCTCTCCGCTTCCAGCCCGCTGTTTCTCAGCGTGGAACTCGGAATGCACCGGCACAGTGTCGGGTCCCTCCGTTTTAACATACGATTCTTCCATTCTGCCAGAAAAAAAAAAAAAAAATACGGACGGAACGATCAAGAGCCTTCGATTATTCGGTGAAGTCCAGGGAGGACCGGCTGAACACATTAGGACTCGTCAGCCTGGAAAAGCTAATGGAATTAGGAGGATGTAGACAGGCCCAACCCAGAATTATTGATCAGGACAACCCCCGGCCCCGGGATCGAGGCCACCCACCAGAGCTCGAAAATTCAGATCGTGTGTCAGGGGACGCTCCCTCTGGAAAAAGTACCGCGGTCTCAGCGCTTGAGAGCACGGCTAAGTGGGTAGAGCATGGGCCCGGGAGTCAGAGGGACCCGGGTTCTAACCCTGCTCCTCCCCATGTCTGCTCTGTGACCTTGGGCAAGCCACTTAACTTTTCCGGGCCTCAGTTCCCTCGTCCTTAAAAGGGGGATTAAGACTCTGAGCCCCAGGTGGGACAAGGACTACGTCTCATCTGATTTGCTTGTGTCTCTCCCAGTTCTTCGTGCTTGGCACGCAGTAAGCGCTTAGCCAGTACCATTAATATTATTATTAGAAGAAAACGGACACATTCCCTGCCCACCACGAACTTACAGTCTTAGACCATGAATCCCAATGTCTACCTCAGTGCTTAACCTAGGTGCCGGGCACATAGTAAGCGCTTGGGGGTATTATAATAATGTTACTACTGTTGGTATTTGTTAAGCGCTCACTACGTGCAGAGCACCGTTCTAAGCGCTGGGGTAGACACAGGGGAATCAAGCTGTCCCACGTGGGGCTCACGGTCTGCATCCCCATTTTCCAGATGAGGGAACCGAGGCCCAGAGAAGCGAAGCGACTCGCCCACGGTCGCACAGCTGCCAAGTGGCCGAGCCGGGATTCGAACCCATGACCCGTGACTCCAAAGCCCGGGCTCTTTCCACTGAGCCCCGCCGCTACCATTCTTATAATAATTACGTTATCTGTTAAGCGCTCGCTCTGTGCCAAGCACTCCTCTAAGCGCTGGGGTGGATGGAGGGTGATCCGGTTGGCCCACGTGGGGCTCACACTCTCAATCCCCATTTTACCGCTGAGGTGACTGAGGCCCAGAGAAGTTAAGCGACTTGCCCGAGGTCACACAGCGGACAAGGATCGGAACCCACGTCCCCTGACTCGGAAGCCCGGGCTCTTTCCGCTATGCCACGCCGCTCCACGTCTCCCTCACCTAGCAGTTAGCGCACCCGTGGGGCCGGGCGCCCAAGAACCCTATGCCGGTCAGAAAACGTCCGGGGGGGGGGGGGGTCTAAGAAGGTTTTGGATGACTTCGTAAGCAAGGCGACCGTAATGGGCTGCTAGAGGGAACCGTTAGGGAAATCGAGGCGCGGCGGGGCCTAGCGCAAAGAGCCCGGGCCTGGGAGACAGAGGATCTGGGTTCTGATCCTATCTGCTCGGTGACCTTGGGCAAATCGCTCATCTGCAAAGCGGGGACTCGGTACCTCTTCTCCCTCCGGCTTAGACCGCGAGCCCCACGTGGGACCCGATTGGGTTGTATCCAAGCCAGCGCTCTGTAGAGTGCTTGGCAAACGGTAAGCACTTAGGAAATACCACAAATGCCCCCGTCGTCGTCCTTAACGGGGGCGAAATTAAGGACGATGGGTGCTCGGACCCTGAGGATGTCCAGGTTCCTCTCGGCTTCCGCCGGGGCCCGCTGCAGAAACAGATGGATCTGGGGGCGGAGGCAGAACTGACATTTCTTCCGCGGTCTTAGGTTCCTGTGATAGATTCCTTCCACCCGGGATGATGTCGGCCAGCCGACGTAGGCCGCTGCTATTTAGCTTTCGAATCCCGTGAGGAACGGTGACTTTTCGGCCGGGTTTCAGCACCGCTCCCCGCCTGTGACCCGAAGCCTCCCGGGACGATCCGCGCCGGTCGGATTTGGGAGCCGCTTCGGCGGGCCTGTCGGAAACCTCATAAAACGGTTCTCTCTCGTCGTCGCGCTTCGCCGTCGTCGAGGCGGGCGCGCTGACGGCGAGGGCGAAGTGCTTTTGTGTAGAACTTGCAAAGGACCCGTGCGTGGGTTAGCGGCACCTAGGCTCGGGTTGTTTTTTTGCCGTCAGTGGTGACGGATCGAACCTACCGCTCTGATCTCCTCCACTAGACTGTCGGCTTTCCCCCCACTAATGATAATAATAATAATGTCGGTATTCGTTAAGCGCTCGCTATGTGCAGAGCACCGTTCTAAGCGCCGGGGGAGATACGGGGTCGTCGGGTCGCCCCCCGTGAGGCTCACGGTCTTCATCCCCCTTTTACAGGTGAGGTCACTGAGGCACAGAGAAGTCAAGTGACTTGCCCGCAGTCACACAGCTGACAAGGGACTGTCAGCTCCTAGCGGGCAGCGGTTCTCATGCAGTCATTCATCCCATCGTATTTATTGAGCGCTTCCCGCGTGCAGAGCACTGTACTAAACGCTTGGAATGTACAATTCGGCAACAGATAGACACGATCCCTGCCCGCTAATGGGCTCCCAGTTCACAATAAGTGTTCGGTCAGTACCACTGATCCACTGATTGATTGATTTAAAAATAAATACCACCGGGCACCTTCTGTGGTTAAAGAGAAGCAGCGCGGCCCAGTGGATCGGGCACGGGCCTGGGAGTCAGAAGGACCTGGGTTCCGATCCCGGCTCCTCCGCCTCTCTTCTGTGCCACCTCGGGCGGAGCCGCTTCATCCTCTGGGCCTCAGTTGCCTTATCAGTCAAATGGGGATTGAGAGGGTATAGAGAAGCAGCGTGGCTCAGTGGAAAGAGCCCGGGCTTGGGAGGCAGAGGTCACGGGTTCTAATCCCGGCTCCGCCACCTGTCAGCTGTCTGACTGTGGGCGAGTCACTTCACTTCTCTGTGCCTCGGTTCCCTCATCTGTAAAATGGCGATTGAGACTGCGAGCCCCGCGTGGGTCAACCTGATCACCTTGTACCCCCCCCCCCCCCGCCAGTGCTTTGCACATAGTAAGCGCTTGACAAATGCCATCATCATTATTATTATTATTACTCTGAGCCCTGTGTGGGAAGGGACTGCGTCCGTCCTGATTCGCTCGTATCCGCCCCGGCACTTAGTATGGTTCCTGGCACAGAGTAAGCGCTTAACAAATACCACGGTTATTATTAAAGAGCTGGACCGAGTGCTCGAGCGAGTAAAGGAACGGTCAGAGACTCTCTGCCCCTGGCCCTTGAGGAATCCGTCATCCTTGACTCCGCTCTCTCATTCGCCTCACGGATCCAATCCGTCACCAAATCCTGCCTTTCTCACCTTCACAGCCTCGCCACGATCCGCCCTTTCCTCGCCATCCAGACCACTTCCACGTCAGTACAGTCGCTCATCCCGTCCCGACCGGACGACCGCATCGGCCTCCTTTCTGACCTCCCGACCTCCTGTCTCTCCTCGCTTCGGTCCATACTTCACTCGGCTACCCGGATTATCTTTCTGCGGAAACGTTCTGGGCATGTCACCCCCCCCTCCTCAAAATTCTCCGGTGGTTGCCTGTCGACCTCCTTATCGAACAGAGACTCCTCATCATTGGCTTCAAAGCTGTCCATCACCTTGCCCCCTCTTACCTCACCTCCCTCCTCTCCTCCGGTGCCGCTAGCCTTCTCACTGGGCCTCGTCCTCGCCTGGCCCGCCGTCGACCCCTGGCCCGCGTCCTACCTCTGGCCCGGAACGCCCTCCCTCCTCAAATCCTCCAATCACCCTCCCTCGCTTCAAAGCCCTACCGAAGGCTCACCTCCTCCAAGAGGCTTTCCGAGACTGAGCCCCCTTTTCCTCAGCCCCCCCCCCCGCCCCCCCTCCGCATCGCCCCGCCGACTCGCTCCCTTTGCTCTATCTCCCTCCCCTTGCCCCACAGCACTTGCGTATATATGTACATATCTTAAATTCTCTTTATTTATGGCGATGCCTGATAACTCGTTTTGATGTCTGTCTCCCCGCTTCTAGACTGTGAGCCCGGTGTGGGCGGGGATAGTCTCAATTGCCGAGTTGTACTTTCCAAGCGCTTCGTACAGCTCTCTGCACACAGTCACCGCTCAGTAAATACAATTGAATGAATGAATGAATGCATTTACAATCTGGAAAACTAACTAAAACCCGCCAAACTATCGCAACGTTTCTACTCATCCCCCCCCTCGCCACTTTCTGGGAGCCGGGACCGGCCCCTTTCTCTCCCACGGGTTTAAAAAGCGCCTCGGCCGGGTAGAACGTTATCACGCAATTAGCACAACGGCGGGAGATCGAGGCAGAGCGGAACGATATTGCTGTGAGTGGCCTATTCTCATCGAGCAGGTTACATTTTACGGGGAAACGGAATGAATTCTGTCAGAACTCCGGGGGTCTGGGAGAGAAAAGGATGGCCCCTCGTTCCAGTAACGTAGCCGGGAAGACAAGACGTGGGCTTCCAGTCTGAGAGACGCGTTTGTCACACAGATGCTTGAAATAGGAAATATGTGTGGGAAGAAACGACAGAGATGAAAGGGGAGCGAACTTATTATTACTACCCCGACGTATGTGTATCGATCTATTTATATAACGCGCTAAACCTTTTCAGCTCGGAAAACGTTTGTCGTTCGAGTCGGGAATAGAACTTTTCTGAATTAATTCGGGGTGGGGTGAGAGGCGGAGACCCCAACCGAGTCTAAAGGAGGGAATGAAAATTTCTCTCCCCCCTCTCCGTCTCTGTCTCTCTTCCTCTCCCTCTGCCTCTCCACCCCTCCCTGACTCTGCCTCTCTATCTCTCAATCAGTGCTATTTATCGAGCGCTTACCGGGCGGAGAGCACTGTACTAAGCCCTTGGGAGAGTACACTGTAACGTCGGTAGTCACGTTCCCTGCCCCCGAGGAACTCTTTCTCTCCCCTTCTCCATCTGCTTCACTTTTCCTAACTCCTTGTCTCTTATCGTTCCTCTCTCTCTCGTTCATTCGATCGTATTTATTGAGCGCTTACTGTGCGCAGAGCACCGTGCCGAGCGCTCGGAAAGGACAGTTCGGCGACAGATGGAGACGTTCCCCGCCCGACAGCGGACTCGCGGTCTCGAAGCGGGAGACGACAACGAAACAGAACAGGTAGACGGGCATCAACAGCCTCAGTAGTCTCTCTCTCCCCGAGCACCGAAGGAAGAGCGAAGGAAGCCACACCAATCAGCGGGCCGGATCGAGCGCTCGCCGTCTGCCGAGCGCTGGATCGAGCGAAGGCCGGGGAACGAGAGTCCCTTCCGGCAGAATCCGGTGTCCACGTTGGCACGGGACGATTCCTTGCGGGGAGGAGACGGTCGAGCCCGTGCTGCCCTCGGAGGCTGCTTCGCGTCCCATCCTCGCCCCCTCCCTGGCGGCACCGCCCGCCCCAGGGCCGGGGGCCTCTTGGTGTCTGTGCAATTTTTAGGGTATTTAGGACCATGAGAGGGGAATCGGTGGCAAGGGTGTAAAAGGATCCGGTAGTGTTCCTGTAAGCTGCTTGGGGGGGGGGGGGGCGGGACGGTGCCTACCAACTCTGCTTTATTATCCTCTCCCAAGCGCTTAAGAGCGTGGCAACCGGAAAGAGCCCGGGGCTGCAAGTCAGGGGGCTTGGGGGCCTAATTCCGACTTCGCCACTTGCCTGCTGGGCGGCCTTGGACCCGTCACTTCCCTTGAAGCAGCGTGGCTCAGTGGAAGGAGCCCGGGCTTGGGGGTCAGAGCTCATGGGTTCGAATCCCGACTCTGCCCCTTGTCAGCTGGGTGACTGTGGGCGAGTCACTTCACTTCCCTGGGCCTCGGTTCCCTCATCTGGAAAATGGAGGTGAAGACTGTGAGCGTCACGGGGGACAACCTCGTTCCCCCGTATCTACCTCGGCGCTTAGAACGGTGCTCTGCACGTGGTAAGCGCTCGACACGTACCAACGTTATTATTATTAATCTCTGGGCCTCGGTTCCCTCGTCTACAAAATAATAATAATGTTGGTATCTGTTAAGCGCTTACTACGTACAGAGCACGGCTCTAAGCACCGGGGTAGATACGGGGTCATCGGGTCGTCCCACGTGAGGCTCACGGTCTTCATCCCCATTTTGCACGTGAGGTGACTGAGGCCCAGAGAAGTGAAGTGATTCGCCCACGGTCACACAGCTGACAAGTCGCAGAGCTGGGAATCGAACCCGTGACCTCTGACTCCCAAGCCCGGGCTCTTTCCACTGAGCCACGCCGCTTCTCCGATTCAGTACCTCTTCTCCCTCCTATTTCGACCGTGAGCCCCGTGTGGGACACCGGCCTGATAGACCCGTATCTACCTGAACGCTTAGTACTGTGCTCGCCACATAGTGAGCGCTTAAGAAATGCCACAATCATTATCGTGTTTTTTTTTTAATACGGTATTTAAGTGCTTACTATGTTCCTGGCTCTGTATTAAACTCTGGGTTAGGTACGAGACAGTCGGGTCGGACACAGTCCGTGTCCCACAAGGGGCTCACGACCTTAATCCCCATTTTACGGATGAGGTAACTGAGGCACAGAGAAGTGAAGCGACTTGCCCGAGGTCACAGTGGAAAGAGCACGGGCTGGGGGGGGGGCGGGTCAGAGGTCGTCGGTTCGAATCCCGGCTCTGCCACTCGTCAGCTGGGGGTGACTTCGGGCGAGTCACTTCACTTCTCCGTGCCTCAGTTCCCTCATCTGTAAAATGGGGATGAAGACTGTGAGGTCCCACGTGGGACAACTTGATGACCTCATATCTACCCCAGCGCTTGGAACAGTGTTTGGCACATAGTAAGCACTTAACAAATACCAACCTTATTATTATTATTCTCTGTGACTCAGTTACCTCATCTGTAAATTAGGGATGGAGACTTGTGAGCAGTAAAGGCTTAACAGATACCAATATTATTATTACTCTGATTATTAACAGTATTAGTTGTACAGTGCTCTGCACACAGCAAGCGTTCAATAAATAGCACCGACCGATAGGCGGACACAACGGCGACACTGAATTGTTTATGGAAAATGTCCTTCCTAATGGCATCTTCAATGGGTTCTAATCCCACCTCTGCCGCTTGTCACCTGTGTGACCTTGGATAGGTCACTTAACTTCTCTGTGCCTCAGTTGCCTCAACTGTCAAATGGGGATGAAGACCGTGAGCCCCTCGTGGGACAACCTGACTACCTTGTACCTCCCCCAGTGCTTAGAACAGTGCTGGGCACATAGTAAGCGCTTAACAAATACCAACATTATTATTATTATTATTATTATTATTATAAAGTTACCCCTTGGACCCATTCATTCATTCATTCACTAGTATTTATTGAGCGCTTACTGTGTGCAGAGCACTCTACCTATTGAGTCAATGTTTACTAAAAGCAGCACGGCGTAGTGGACAGAGCAAGGGCCCGGGAGTCAGAAGGTCGTGGATTCTAATCCCGGCTCCGGCACTTGTTTGTTGTGTGACCTTGGGTAAGTCACTTCCCTTCCTCTAGGATTCAGTTCCCTCATCTGTAAAATGGGGATTGAGACTGTGAGCCCCACGTGGGACAGGGACCTTGCCCGACTCGATTCGTTTGTGTCTACCCCGGCGCTTAGTAGAATGTCCGGCACATAGTAAGGGCTTAACCAATACCACAATTATTATTATTAATAATGATAATAAAATGGGATTTCCCAAAGCACAGCGTTCCTCTAGACTCTGTGGCCAAACAGGCTGCACCAAGAACATAATTCGGTTGGATTGGACTCGGAACCAACACCGACGACCCGATGAGAGGAGGCAGGAGACCGCTCCCTCGGGGCCAGATCCCGGCTTTGGTCCGATTCTGGGCTTCGGGATGCGAGGCTGGATCGGTCCCGCTTCACCTCTGACCTCTTTTGTAATTGCTGGAATTCTTGCATCTGGCCCAGGAGTGCGAAGCAGAGCTCGGCGCTGCTGATAAATGTGAGTCCTTGGGCTCTCGGCTCCAGGTTTCATTCGATTGTGCGGCGATAAAGTAATCTGGGTCTTAAATTGAACATTTCATTTCGACTTTATTGAATTTCCCGATTGTTCTTCCACCACAGGTACTTTCATTAAGTAGTCGGGGGGGGGGGGGGAGGGGGGGCGTGGATTGATTTTGGGGAGGGTGCGGAAAAGTTAGTGGCCAGCTCTTCGTGGTCATGGGACATGGGAAAGGGACACTTGAAGACCAAGGGGGATGCTCGATTTGCGATTATTCGTGGCCCGGTGGATAGAAGACAGGCCTGGGAGACAGAGGACCTGGGTTTGAACCCCAGCTCCGCCGGTTGTCTACTCTGTGACCTTGGGCAAGTCGCTTCGTTTCTGTGAGCCTCGGTTACCTCATCTGTAATATGGGGCTGAAAACTGTCTCCCCCCCCGCCCCCCCCAGACTGTAAGCTCAGTGTGGCCGGGGGAAGTGTCTGTTTATTGCTGTAGGGTACTGTCCCAAGTGCCTCGTACAGCGCTCTGCGCCCAGTAAGCGCTCGATAAATATGACCGAATGAAGAACTGAATGAATGAATGACCGCGAGCCCTCTCCGGGCCGCGGACCGAGTCCAGTCTAATTACCTTGGATCCGCCCCGGCGCTTAGTAAAGATCTTGGCACATAATCCTCCTCGACCTCTCAGCTGCCTGTGAACCCGTGGCCCGTCCCCTTCTCCTGGAACCGTCATCATCCAACCTCGGCTTCACCGACACTGCCCTCTCGTTCATTCGTTCGTTCGGTAGTATTTACGGAGCGCTTGCTGTGTGCAGAGCACTGTACTAAGCGCTTGGAATGGACAATTCGGGCAACAGATAGAGACGATCCCCGCCCACTGACGGGCTCACGGTCTGATCGGGGGACTCTCCCGGTTCTCCTCCCATCCCTCCGACCGCTCGTTCTCAGTCTCCTTCGCGGCTCTTCCTTTGCCTCCCGCTCCCTATCTGTGGGGGTCCCTCGGGGTTCACTTCTGAGCCCCCTTCTCTTCTCCATCTCCACCCACTCCCTTGGAGAACTCCTTCACCCCCACGGCTCCACCTGCCACCTCTATGCGGACGATCCCCAAATCTCCATCTCCAGCCCTGATCTTCTCCCTCTCTCCAGGCCGGCATCTCCTCCCGCCTTCAAGACGTCTCTACTCGGATGTCCTCCCGTCACCTCAAACTGAACGAGCCCCTTATCTTCCCTCCCAGACCCTGTCCTCCTCCTGACTTACCCGTCGACGTAGGCAGCGCCCGCATCCTTCCTGTCTCCCAAGCCCGTAACCTAAGGGTTATCGTTGACTCCTCTCTCGTTCGACCCACGTAATTGATCCGTCACTAAATCCCGTCGGTCCCGGCTTCACAGGATCGTTAAAATCTGCCCTTTACGCTTCATTCGAACTGCGAGCCCTCGCCGTACCCCGCCTAAATGACTTCATCGGCCTCCTTGCTGGCCTCCCAGCCTCCCGTCTCTCCCGACTCCAGGCCATTCTTCACTCGGCTGCCGGGATCGTTTTTCTACAGAGACGTTCAGGACATCTCACCCCGCTGCTCCCGAAGTCCGGCGGTCGCCCAGCCGCCTCCACGTCAGAGAAAACCCCCTCACCGTTGGCTTTAAAGCCCTCACCCCTCCTGCCCCCTCCAACCTCACCTCACTTCTCTCCTTCTAGAACTCGGCCCGGACGCTTCGCTCCTCTGCTTCTAACGTTCTCACTGTGCCTCCGTCTCTTCTACCTCTCCCCCGTGTCCCGCCTCCGGCCCGGAACGCCGTTCCCTCCTTAAATCCGACTCTCCCCCCGCTTCGGAGCCTTACCGAAGGCCCGTCTCCTCCGAGAGGCCCTCCCAGACCGAGCCTCGCCTTCCCTCGTCTCCCACTCCCTTCCGCGTCGCCCTGATGTGCTCCCCCCGCCCTTCCGCCCTCCCGGCCCCACAGCACGATATACACGACGCGCCCGAGATACGAGCTTACGGTCTGCTGGGCGCCGAGCACCGTACTGAGCACTCGGGGGAGGACGGTTGAGTCGGAAGATACCGGCCCTGTTCTCGAGGGCCTGACGGGCTACCGTGTGCCGAGTCCCGTACTGAAAGCGAGCTTGCGGTGGGCGGGAGTGTCACCGTCGCCTGGGATCAGTCGGTGGGTGGCGGCGGAAAGCCGGATGGTTTCTTCTAGGCAAGAAGATTCCAACGCCACCGCTAATCCCTTGACTTCTCCCACTGTTCACCGCTTGCCTTTGATACGGAGGAATGTTTCCTCAGATCCGCTCTGGTTTATCCGGACTCCGGCGGTAACTCTGACGCGGCGTCCCTGTGGCTTTGGAGCCCCGGCTCTTAAGCCCCGCGTGCGCGCGGAAACGTCTGACTCCGGAGTGTTCCTTTCAAGATGTTTCCCGTCGCGGAGCTTAAGCGCAGAGTCCTCTCATCTTGCTCGGTCTCGGCAATTGGTCAGCGAGAACCCATTTAGGACACGGTCTTTGGATCGAAACCCCTCAATTCAGCTTGAGCGAACAGAGAAAGGTAAAGCGGAACCCCGCCGGTGAGAATCCCGTCGCGAGGACACGGGGCCTGGTGGAGAAAGTATGGACCTGGGAAGCAGCACGGCTCAGTGGAAAGAGCGTGGGCTCGGGAGTCGGGGGTCATGGGTTCGACTCCCGGCTCTTCCACTCGTCAGCTGTGTGACCGTGGGCGAGTCGCTTCGCTCCTCTGGGCCTCAGTGACCTCATCTGTACAATGGGGATTGACCGTGAGCCTCACGTGGGACGACCCGATCACCCCGTATCTGCCCCAGCGCTTAGAACGGTGCTCTGCACATAGTAGGCGCTTAACCAATACCAACATTGTTATTATGAATCAGGAGACCCTTTCTTTATAATATGCGTTAAGCGCTCTGTGCTTTGTGTGCTCTGTTATAATAGTAATGATTATGGTATTTATTAAGCGCTTACTATGTTCCGGACACCGTTCTGAGCGCTGGGGTAGATACAAGGTATCCGGGTTGGACACGGTCCCTGTCCTACGTAGGGCTCACGGTCTTAATCCCCATTTTACGTATGAGGGAACTGAGGCACAGAGAAGTTAGGCGACCTGCCCAAGGTCACACGGCAGACAAGCGACGGAGCCGGAATGAGAACTCAGGTCCCGCTGCCTCCCAGGCCCGTGCTCCTTCCATTTAGCCAACTGGCGCTAGCCAACTGCGTGACCTGGGCCGAGCCACGGGTGTCTGGGTCTCAGATCCCTCCTCTGTAAAATGGGGCTGAGATTCCCGCTCTCCCAACCTCTTAGGCTGGGAACTCCGTTTGGGAAGGGACTGTTTCTGATCCGATCAACTCGGCTCTGCCGCTCGTCAGCTGTGCGACTGCGGGCCAGTCACTTCACTTCTCGGTGCCTCAGTTACCTCATCTCTAAAATGGGAATTAAGACCGGGAGCCTCATGTGGGACAGTCGGATCACCCTGTATCGACTCCAGCGCGTAGAACAGTGCGCCGCGCGTAGTAAAAGCTTAAAAAATACCAGTGTTAGCATTATTGGTGTCACTCATTCGATTCAATCGTATTCACTGATCGGTGCCCTCTGTCCACCCCAGTGCTGGGCACAGAGTAAGCACTCCTTTTCCGTACTTCTGACCATCCTTGCGACGATCAATTCAATCAATCAGTGAGATTCACTGAGCACTCATTCATCCCCCCCCCTCCCGGCCCCACAGCGCTTAGGTCCGCATCTGTACTCTTCTGCCTCATATCAACGTCTGTCTCCCCCGCTGGACTGTAAGCTCGTGGTGGGCAGGGAATGCGTCCGCTCTATTATTATACCGTACTGTCGCGAGTGCTTAGTACAGCGCTCCGCACAGAGTAAGCGCTCAATAACTACGACTGGCAGATGGCAGAGCACTGTACTGGGCGAGTACACCTGGGAGGGTAAAAGTCAACAGAATCGGTAGGCGTAACGACGGCCCTCGGGGAGCTTACGGTCTAATCAGGCGAGACGGTTGCCGTAGGATCGTTGTGACGTTAGGAGGCACTGATTTGGGGCCAAGCACTGGGCTAAGCACCGAGGCAGATGCAAGCTGAGAGGAGCGGACACGGTCTCTGACCCGTGCCAGGCGACACAGCGGGCCGGTGACAGAGTTCAGAATAGAGGCCGAGTCTCAGGATTCCCAGTCTCACTCTCTTAGCATCAAGCCAGACCGTGGTTCCAAGCTGGCCTGCCGGGCGACCGTAGGCAAGTCACTTCACTTCTCTGCGCCTCCGTGACCGCATCAGTCAGATGGGCATTGAAACCGTGAGCCCCAGGTGGGCCGGGGACCGTGTCCAACCCGATTTGCTTGTGTCCACCCCGGGGCTTGATACAGCGCCAGGCACGTAGTAAGCATCTAATACCGCAGCGTTGATCGTTATTATGACTCACCTCTCTGAAAATTCAGTTTTCTCATCGGTAAAGTCGGGATAAGTCACCTGCTCTCCCTCCTTCTCAGACCGTGCCCCACATAAAACGGAGAGAAGCGGCGCGGCTCGGTGGAAAGAGCTCGGGCTTGGGAGTCCGAGGTCATGGGTTCGACTCCCGGCTCCGCCACCTGTCGGCCGTGTGACTTTGGGCGAGTCACTTCGCTTCCCTGTGCCTCAGTTCCCTCATCTGGAAAATGGGGATTAAGACTGTGAGCCTCATGTGGGACAACCTGATTACCTAGTATACCCCGGCGCTTAGAACAGTGCTCTGCACATAGTAAGCGCTTAACAAATGCCAACATCATTATGTTCATCTACCCCAGAGCCGGATCTGTAGCTGTATAAATACCAGGAGAGTGACGATACTATTTCCCTTCCTTCACTTCCGTTTACATGGATTTTTTTGAATCTCGGGTCCTTTGCGAGTTGCTCACCGAGTCAAAAGCTGGAGAAGCAGCGTAGCCTCGTGGCCAGAGCCCGGGCCTGGGAGTCAGAAGGCCCTGGGTTCTAAACCCGGCTCCGCCACTTGTCTGCTGCGTGACCCTGGGCGAGTTAAGTGACTTGCCCGTCGATTAGACCGTAAGCCCGTCAGAGGGCAGGGACTGTATCCGTTGCCGACTCGTCCATTCCAAGCGCTTAGTACAGTGCTCTGCACATGGTAAGAGCTCAATAAATACTATTGAATGAATGAATAACTTCTCCGGGCCTCGCTTCCCACAACCGTAGAGTGGGGATTAAGAATGTCAGGCTTAAGTGGGGAGGGGACTGTATCCAATTCAGTGACCTTTTATCCACCCCAGCGTTTAGAACAGCGTCTGGCTTGTCGTCACCTCTTAACAAATACCAAAAAAAAAAAAAAAAAGCTCGCAGAGCTGCCCCATGTGCCTAACATACGCTCGCCCCAAACTGGGTTCCTAGCCCCGCTGCTTGCCTGCTGTGTGACCTGTGACCTTGAACGAGTCATTTGGCTCCTCTGTGCCTCACTTTCTTCATGTGTAAAATGGGCATTCGATTTCGGTTCCCCCTCCTATTTAGACCAGAATGGGATATGGACTACGTCCCCCCTGGATTGGCTGGTATTCATTCGATAGTATTTATCGAGCGCTTACTATGTGCAGAGCGCCGTCCTAAGCGCTTGGAATGGACAGATCGGCAACAGATAGAGACGGTCCCTGCCCTCTGACGGGCTTACGGTCTAACGACCGACCCCAGTGCTTAGCACGGCGCCCGCCACATCTAAAGGGCTCGACGAATACCACGGTTATCGTTAGTGTTCTTATTACCGCGGACCCAGGCCGTGAAACGTGTGGCCCCCGCAGGCGAAGGAAAGAACGTGACAAAATTCCAGCCCCCGTCCCGAGTGGGACGACTGGGGCCCGGGTGGGGGTCGGGGGAGGGCTGGGGAGACGGGAAGGGGGAAAGGGAGCGGGAAGCCAAAACCAAAAAGGAAACTTTGGGAGTCGAGCAGAGCTCTGATCTGCACCAGATGCGTGGGAGAAGGAAAAGCACTGGAGCACGTCATGAATCAGAGGAGGCCTGGAATTAGACTAAATAAGACATTCCAAAACTGCAAAAGTTGCATTTTTTATGGCATTCGTCGAGCGCTTATCACGTGCCAGGTACCGTACGACGTGCTCGAGGCAGATACGAGTTCATCAGGTTGGACGCGGTCCAGGTCCCGCATGGGGCTCCCAGCTTTAATCCCCACTTTACAGACGAGGGAACCGAGAGGAGCGAAGTGACTTGCCCGCGGTCACGCAGCGAACAAGCGGCGGAGCTGGGATTAGAACCCGGGTCCTCTGACTCCCGGGCCCGGGCTCTTTCCACGGGGCCACGCTGCTTCTCGTTCGGTATTTACAGCAAAAGACGCGAATGTCCATTTCGCTTGCTGGCCCTGAGCAATCCACGTGTATTTTTCCGAACCTACGGCCAAACGAAAGATATCGATCTGTACTTATTCTAACTCTTATAGAGATAGAAATCTAGCCTTTCTTTCTTTTATAGAACGTGGCCGTTACGAATAACTTGGTGAAGAAGTAGTAATATCATCGATCCAACGCTTATCGTGCGAAAAGCACTGTATTTAACCCTGGGAACCGGCATGGCCGCAGCCCGGTCAGGTGGCTGGAGCCCGGGTCTGGGAGTCAGAAGGACCTGGGTTCTAGTCCCGGCTCCGTCGCTTGTCTGCTGTGTGACCTTGGGCGAGTCACTCTACTTCTCTGGGCCTCAGTTCCCTCATCTGTAAAATGGGGGTGGAGACTGTGAGCCCCACGTGGGACAGGGAACCGTGTCCAACCTGATTCGCGCCGGGGTCTACCCGGGGCTTAGAACAGGGCTTGGCCCAGAGTAAGCGCTTAACAAATGCCATCGGTATTGGGAGAGAAAACACCGGTGGAAATTAGCCATGGTCCCTGACACTCTACTAAGCGCCGGGGTCGATAGAAGCTATTCGGGTTGGACATAGAATACCTAATGAGAGAAGCCGGATTGGGTGAAGGCGAATGGGGAGTAAAGATTGGAGGAGGGAAATAAACGACCTTCGTTATAATAATAATGATAACGTGTTGGTATTTGTTAAGCGCTTACTACGTGCAGAGCACCGTTCTGAGCGCTGGGGTAGACACGGTGCCATCGGGTCGTCCCGCGTGAGGCTCACGGTCTTCACCCCCGTTTTCCAGATGGGGGAACTGAGGCACCGACAAGTGAAGCGACTCGCCCACGGTCACACAGCTGCCGAGTGGCAGAGCCGGGATTGGAGCCCACGACCTCTGACTCCCAAGCCCGGGCTCTTTCCGCTGAGCCGCGCCGCTGCTGATGCAACCCTACTAGCAGAAAGCGGAGAAGAGTCGAAGGGCTTGTTATTAAAAGTTAAGGGACAGAGCAAAAGGTTGGGCCTCCGTTTGAATGTCAAGAAAACCAAGATCATGACAACTGGACGTTTTAACACACCTGTAGTGGATGGAGAGGAGATTGAAACCGTCGGCAGTTTTCCTCTCCTGGGATCGATAATCAATATTAAAGGAGCTAGTAGTCAAGAAATCCGCCGAAGATTAACGTCCGGAAGCCTTGCCACCGAGAGCCGGGAAAAAGTCATGAAACGTGCCGATGCGACAAGCGCCCCCCCCCCCCCCCCCCAAAACACAAACCGGCAGCTCTACGGTGTTTCCAGTGACGACGTATGGCTCCGAAAGCCGGTCGCTGAAAAAACGGGATAGAAAGAACATCGATTCTTTTGAAACGCGTGGCGTCGGAGAAGGTTTCTGCCAATACCACGGACGGCCCGAGAGACAGACAGATGGATTTTAGAGCAAATTAAGCCGAAGGGGTCTTTAGGAGGCCAAGTGACTCAACTTAGATGAGCGTATTTTGGACACATCATCAGGAGGACTAAGTCTCTGGAGAAGACGCTAAGGCCAGGAAACGCCCAGGGAAGACGAGGAAGAGGCAGACGGGCGGCTGGGCGGATCCGAGAGCGGAACGGCGAGAGCGGAAGAACCGTCGGAAAGGTTGCGGATCGGGGCAGAGGGCGGGACGTTCTGGAGAGAAAGCGTATCCCCCGATTGGACCGTGCGCCCGTCAAAGGGCGGGGACCGTCCCTATCTGTTACCGATTGGTCCATTCCAAGCGCTCCGCACATAGTAAGCGCTCAATAAATACTATCGAATCCACGGAGACGCTAGGAATCGGAAACCACTCAGCGGCACCTGAGGATAATGATGATAACGAGGGTCGTAATCCCCGCCGTACAGATGAGGTGACTCTGGCCCGGAAGACTTAAGTGACTTTCATCCATCCATTCGCTCGGTCGTATTTACTGAGCGCTCACCGTGAGCAGAGCGCTGTACTAAGCGCTTGGAAAGTACAATTCAGCGATCGAGAGAGACCATCCCTGCCTGGCTTGCCCAAGGCCACACAGGAGGCAGGTGGCCGAGCCGGGATTAGTGCCCGGGTCCTCTGATTCGCGGGCCTGGGATCTTCCCACTGGGCCGTGCTGTTAAGCGCTCGGGGGTTAGGGCAATACGATCGGGTGGGTGGGCACCATCCCTCCCCTCAAGGAGCTTACAAACACCACTGCCGGATCATTTTCCATCCCGGAGCCAAACTCTCCCTTTCGACCTCCTTCAAGTCGAACAGGGCTCGATGCTTCGATCGTCTCCGTCTATCGGGTGCGTCACTGGCTGACGTGGCGCTTAAGCGGCAGAATGGGCCACGGCTTTCATTCTCTGGGACTCGTACGCTATCTGATATCCCTACCGATAATAATAACGATGGTATTAAGCGCCTACCACGTACCGAGCACCGTTCTAAGAGCTGGGTAGATCCGACCTAATCGGGATGGACGCGGTCCACGGTGCTCAGAGCCTCAATCCCCATTTCACAGAGGAGGTAACTGAGGCCCAGGGAAGCGAAGTGACTCGACCGAGGTCACAGAGCAGACAGAGACGGCTTTAGAACCCAAGTCCTTCTGCCTCCCGGGCTCGGGCTTTACCCACTAGGACGCCCTGCTTTTCCATCATTTGAGCCTGCTTGACCCCCCCCCCCCCACCCCCCCGCATCTTAGACTGTAAGCCCTTTGACGGCAGGGAGTGAGATTTTTACTTCTACACACCCCTCCGCGCCCTCGGTACAGTGCCGTACGCTCCGTCGGCACCCAGCACGGGGCTCTGCACGCGGCTGGGGCTCAGTGAATACTGAAGAATGGCCGAGTGAACGGATGAACCCTTCCCTCTCCGGTGGCTTATTCTCCACCTCTCTGAAACCTGATCATGTCTCCGCTGCCCTAAAAAGTAGTAATAATAATAACGTTGGTATTGGTTAAGCGCTTACTAAGCGCAGAGCACCGTTCTAAGCGCTGGGGTAGATACGGGGTCATCAGGTTGCCCCACGTGAGGCTCCCAGTCTTCGTCCCCATTTTACAGATGAGGGAACTGAGGCCCAGAGAAGCGAAGCGACTCGCCCACGGTGACACAGCTGCCGAGGGGCGGAGCCGGGATTCCCGAGCCCGGCCCCTTTCCGCTGAGCCGCGCCGCTTCTGGACCCTACAGCTCCCCCCAGTTATTTCCCCCCTTCCCTTCCTACCATTTCTCTCCAAACCCCTTGAGCGAGTCGTCTACACCCTCGGCCTCAAGTTCCTCTCCTCCAGTTCTCTCCTCGGCCCCCTCCGATCCGGTTTCCCGCTCCCTTCACTCCACCAAGACTTCCCTTTCCAAGGCCACCAGCGATCTCCTTCTTGCCAAACCCTATGGCTTTCTACTCCGTCGCCTTCGCCCTCGACCTCTCGGTTGCCTCTGCTGTGTCGTCCTCTCCCAAGCGCTCGAGTCAGCGCTCTGCATAAAGTAAGCGGTCGGTGAAAACGGGAAACTCACCGTGAGCGGGGGACGAGTCCGTCAACTCAGTTGTATCGTACTCTCCCGAACGCCGAGTACGGGACTCCGCACGCAGTAAGCACTCGACTGATCGATGGAGTAGATACGATCGATCGATGGATCGATCGAAGGTCTCGCGAGAGTGAAGCAGTGGTGCCGGGTGGAGCGAGCACGGGCCCGGAAGTCAGAGGGACCTGGGTTCTGATCCCAGCTCCGATACTTATCTGCTGTGTGCCCCTGGGCAAGTCGTTTCACTTCTCTGGGCCTCAGTTCCCTCATCTGTACAAATGGGATTCATAATGACGATAATGATGGTATTGGTGAAGCGCGTACTATGTGCCGAGCCCTGTTCTAAGCGCCGGGGTAGATCCACGGTGATCGGGTTGTCCCAGGTGGGGCTCCCAGTCTTCATCCCCATTTTCCAGATGGGGTCACTGAGGCCCAGAGAAGTGAAGTGACTTGCCCAAAGTCACACAGCTGACGAGTGGTGGAGCTGGGATTCGAACCCGTGACCTCCGACTCCCAGGTCCGTGCTCTTGCCACGGAGCCACGTTGCTTGGGAGCCCCCCGTGTGGCAGGGGACGGACACGGGTGTGGGACGGGGGGACGGATCCCGTTCCCGAAGTGGACTGGCACAGGTAATAATACTGTCGGTATCCGTTAAGCGCTTACTGCGTGCCGAGCAGCGTTCTAAGCGCCGGGGCAGATACGGGGTCATCGGGTCGTCCCACGTGAGGCTCACGGTCTTCATCCCCATTTTCCAGATGAGGGAACTGAGGCCCAGAGCAGCGAAGTGACGCGCCCGGGGATTCGAACTCGTGACCTCTGATTCCCAAGCCCGGGCTCTTTTCCACTGAGCCCCGCTGCTTCCACAGATCCGGTGGGGTCACCCCCGGCCTCCCCTTCGTACCGTAGGAGGGCGCTCAACCCAGTTCCCATTAGGAGGCCGAAGCGACGATGGCGTCTCCCACTGAGGAAGGCACCAGGCGCCGAGGTCTAACAGTGGGCTGCCGGGCGACAGACCAGCCCGGGAGGCAGCGGTCGGGAGAGCGGCTCTTCGCAAGCCAAGACTGCACACGGGCCAAAGTGCAATATACCAAAAGACCAGCTAGGGCAGGTTCAATGATACTAATAATAATTTGTGTATCCGTTACGGGCCGAGCGCTGTTCTAAGTGCTGGGGGAGATAGAGGGTAATAATAATGATGTTGGTATTCGTTAAGCGCTTACTATGTGCCGAGCGCTGTTCTAAGAGCTGGGGGAGATACGGGGTCATCAGACTGTCCCACACGGGGCTCCCGGTCTTCATCCCCATTTTCCAGATGAGGTCACTGAGGCCCAGAGAAGCGGAGCGACTCGCCCACGGTCGCCCAGCTGACAGATGGCGGAGCCGGGATTAGAACCCGTGACCTCTGACTCCCAAGCCCGGGCTCCTTCCACTGAGCCACGCTGCTTCTCTAATCACGTGTGTGTCCCACGTGAGGCTCCCGAGCTTCATCCCCATCTTACAGATGAGGGAACTGAGGCCCAGAGAAGTGAAGTGACTGGCCCACGGTCCCACCGAGACAGGCCCCATTTGGGTCAATAATAACGTTGGCATCTGTTAAGCGCTTCCTACGCGCAGAGCACCGTCCTAAGCGCCGGGGTAGATACGGGGTCATCGGGTCGTCCCACGTGAGGCTCACGGTTAACCCCCATCTTCCGGATGAGGGAACCGAGGCCCAGAGAAGCGAAGCGACCCGCCCACGGTCACCCGGCTGACGAGCGGCAGAGCCGGGAGTCGAACCCGTGACCTCTGACTCCGAAGCCCGGGTTCTTTCCGCCGAACCACGCTATATCCATGTCGCCACCGGTGACGCCGTCTTTACAAACGAAGGGCAGGAAGGAGAATACACGTACATCCGGTTATCGACTACGATCGCCGTGCTCGTCCGTACTGTTTTGTCTGTCTCCTCCGTCGGAGTGTCGGTGTCCCGTGGGCAGGGGATACGTTGCTTCTTTATTTCGGACTTCCCCAGCGCTTAATACGGTGCGCGACAACCAGCTCGGTAAACGACCGTCACTCCCACTGCCTTGCCGACCGTGGCTACCAAGCCCCCCTTAGCCAGCCGTAAACGTGACCGTACGTCTGCGTTACGCCCAGTGGAATCTCGACCGACTCTGTGTGTCGTGTGATTTTCCGCATCGTGATTTTTCCCGCCGCGACTAAAATTTCCATCCTTCGGTTTCTTTCCCTCGGCAGCGTAGCTTTCTTTTTCTCGGAGAGGAGGCGGGGAGGGAGGTGGAGGTTTCCCGTGCCTCTGTTCTTCCTACGGCTCTCTCCGTCCTCAAAGCCCTCCTCAAATCTCGGATGGGAATCGGACGTGGTCTGCGTCCCGAGTGGGTGTCCCGGGTATGTTTTTATTTGCTGATTCAACTATCTCTACTCATCTGTTACATCCTCATATATTTTCTCCTTTTCCTGCTACATCCTTTCTCCTGCTCCCACTAATAATTCCCGTCCCCGCCGTCAGATTGTAAGCTCCTGGAGGCCAGTGATAATAACGACGTTGATGATTAGGACGACGCTGCCGATGATAACGGGGGGGGGGGGGGGCAGCACGACGTGCCCGATAGAACACGGGCCTGGGAGTCAGAGGATCGCGGGTTCCGATCCCGACTCTGCCACACGTCCGCCGTGTGTCCCTGGGCGAGTCGCCTCACTCCTCCGGGCCTCAGCTACCTCATCTGTAAAACACGGAGATCGAGACCGCGGGCCCCACGCGGGCCGGGGACTGCGTCCGATCCGATTTGCTCGTATCCACCCCGGCGCTCAGTACAGTTCTTGGCACGCGGTAAGCGCTCAGATACCACGGTTACGCTAACGTCTCGCTTCTGTTGTCCTCTCCCCAGATCTCGGCGAGCGCGTCACACTCTGGGTGAATAGGACTAATAATAAGGATAATATCTAAGTGCTTACCGTGTGTGTCAGGCCCCGTCCTAAGCGCCGGGGTGGATACGAGACTGATGGACCGATTGACTGACCCTCCCCCCGATCCCCTATCCTCGCTCACCGTGATGCCGTGGCGGCCATTTTGCGGGCTGGAGGATGCTCGGTCGTGGCTCGCGGCAGGCCCTGCGTTCCGGGACCGGTAGCGCAGACGCCCTCCAACGCCGGGGCTTCCACGACCGGTCCGCCTCCGCTCGACGCGGGCCCCTTTGGCACCCTGCCGCTCGAGGCGACCGCCTCCTAGGATAACCGACCGCTCTGGGGCAGAAGATCGAGCCTGCCGAGAACGAAGACTTGCCCCGACTCTATCCGGACGGGCCCCGAGTCCCCGGGAGCCAAACTCGCCTTTGACTTCGGGGACGTTCCCGGACGTCGCGGACAAAGGGGCAGACCACCCTCAGAGCCGGGCCTCTCTCGGTTCTCACGGCCCCCGATGCGAAAGGTATAATTTACTGCCCAGAGCCGAGCGCTCAGTGTGAAAAGGCCGCGGCGACAGCGGGGTGGGGGTTCTGGGGCCAGAGGGTCCGCTTTGTTCGGAAGTCTCCCGGCCTAGGAAACCTCCACCCCGCCGGGGGGCAATGAGCCCGTCCGTCAGGCCTCGGATTTTCAGGGTCTCCTCGCCGCTTCCGCCGCCGCCGCCTCCGGGCCGCAGCCCACTCTGCCGTCTTCTCACCCTTCCCTCGCCCTTTAACCGCCCCCCGGCCGGCGAACGGCCGTGTCCGTCCTCACACCGAACCGGGCGGCTCTTAGCCTTGCCTGGCTCCGTCTGTCGTCCGGAGGGCCTTTCGTGCAAACAGAAGGGGAAAACCAAAAACAAAAACCCCGGGGCACGCCGGGAAAATAGGAAAGGCCGGGCCAAACCGGCGCATGTGTCTCTTCTCAAACCCCCTCATGTTTTCAAGCTCTTCATCTTGCGTGTCACTTGTCTAAATGGTTTTGGCAAAGCCTCTGCTGACTTACTGCTAGAAAATTTAACCTCTCCTTAGCCTTCCACGGGCGAGCCAAGGAAACCGAAGCCGTCATTTCTCATCGAGAGAGTCACCGTGTCTTCGCGCGCCCCGTTCTCCCCTCTTCCTAGCCCAGGCCCCCAGCCTTTGGCTCTCCCCAGAACTGGTACTCCAAAGGTGGGGGGGGGGGGGGAGAGGAGGGTTAAATTTCCCCGCGTGCTTTACGTCCACATCAAAACTAAACAAGAAACAGACTTTACAGGCTGTAAGCCTGGGCTGCAGTTAACTATAAACAGCTGTTGCAAGATAATAGCCTTTCTACTGGGGAACCACTTTTTTTTTTTTTCCTCCCCTCCTTTACAATGAAAGCTTTCTTGCAAGGAGCATTCAGTGAGGGGGACTGACTCCGAGTCTGGCAGTAATCAGAACGCCGAGGTGGGGGCTGGGGGATGAATTGTCAGGCCTTCCAGCTCAAGCTGACATTTATATAGCAATTCTATTTCCGTGACCCAAAGCCAAAACAGACGAATGCCTCTTATCTGAAATGCCCTCTTTATGAAAAAAGAAAGCAAGCAAGCAAACGGTTTGGGCTCCTGTTATTCTTCCCTTACCCCTCCCAATCCCCTTCTCCAGACTATTCCCCCCACCCCCCCACGCCCTCCCCCCTCATCCCCTTATCAGCCTGCGTTCTGCTGTACGAAGAGAAGAAGTTGGGGGCTACTCGGGATGAATTGAAAAAATCAACCACTGGTAGGTACGAGCTTCCCGCGAGGCTCCGTGTGGATAGAACAACTGCAGAAATTCTCTTTTTTAATAGTGTTGGTTAAGCGCTTACCACGTGCCAGGCGCCGTTCTGAGCGCTGGGATAGATACAGGCTCGGCAGGTTGAAGGCAGTCCCTGTCCCACAAGGGGCTCGCGGTCTCGATCCCCCTTTTGCAGATGAGAAAACCCGAGGCCCAGAGAAGTGACGTGACTTGCCCAAGGTCACCCAGCAGGCAGGTGGCGGGGCCGGGATCGGGAGACTTTCCGCGGGAGCAGATGTTCCTCTGGCTTTGCTTCCTCTGAGGAGGTCGCATCCACCGTGTTTATTTCTGCGAAGAGACGATCTCCGCCATTAATGGGGTCGACTTTAAATCGGACCCCAGAGGCTCGTGGCGGATGGAGGATCTAATAATGTTGGTATCTGTTAAGCGCTTACTATGCGCAGAGCACCGTTCTAAGCGCCGGGGGAGACACGGGGGAATCGGGTCGTCCCGCGTGGGGCTCACGGTCTTCATCCCCATGTTACAGATGAGGGAACCGAGGCACCGAGAAGCGAAGTGACTCGCCCACAGTCACCCAGCTGACGAGCGGCGGAGCCGGGGTTCGAACCCATGACCTCTGACTCCAAAGCCCGGGCTCTTTCCACCGAGCCGCGCTGCTTCTCCAGGGTCTGCGCGACTTGGCTGGGCGGGGAGAAGCCGGAGGGGCGAGTGTGGGCGGGGAAGGTAATAATGAAGATGATGATGGTGTCGGTTAAGCGCTTACTATGTGCCAAGCACTGTTCTAAGCTCTGGGGTAGATGATAGTGATGGTAACGTTGGTGTCTGTTAAGCGCTTACTATGTGCCGAGCACCGTTCTGAGCGCTGGGGTAGACACAGGGGAATCACGTTGTCCCACGTGGGGCTCACGGTCTTCATCCCCATTTGACAGATGAAGTAACCGAGGCACCGAGAAGCGAAGTGACTCGCCCAAAGTCACACGGCTGACGAGCGGCCGAGCCGGGATTCGAACCCATGACCTCTGACTCCAAAGCCGGGGCTCTTACCACCGAGCCGCGCTGCTTCTCAGATCCCCTGTGATGAGGGCGGACAAACTCCCTGTCCCACATGGGGCTCACGGTCTTAATCCCCTTTTTACAGATGAGGTGACTGAGGCACAGAGAAGGTTAAGTGACCTGCCCAAGGTCACACAGCAGAGGTGGATCCGAACCCTCGTCCTCTGACCCCCCCCAAAGCCCGTGCTCGTGTCACCGGGCCACGCGGCTCCTCGATGAGTCTGTCATATCGTTGTCTTCTAAGCGCTTAGTCCAGGGCTCTGCACCCAGTAAGCACTCAACGAATACCTCTGACTGAGGAGGAGGAGGAGGAAAAGGAGATGCCCTCGTTCAGTCGATGCTCCTCTAGACCGCAAGCTCCCTGTGGGCAGAAGCAGCGTGGCTCAGTGGAAGGAGCCCGGGCTCGGCGGTCAGAGGTCATGGGTTTGAATCCCGGCTCTGCCACTTGCCAGCTGGGTGACTGTGGGCGAGCCGCTTCACTTCGCCGCGCCTCAGTTCCCTCATCTGGAAAATGGGGCTGAAGACTATGAGCCTCCCGTGGGACCCCCTGATGACCCCGTATCTCCCCCAGCGCTTAGAACGGTGCCCTGCACATAGTAAGTGCTTAACAAATACCAATATTATCGTTATTATCGTTATTAAAAGCCACAGATGAACGAGGCTTCTGGTTCACTGACCAAAATAGAGCTCGACAGGGGTTTCTTGGCAACCGGGGCCCCGCGTGGTCGAAGAAGCGAAATGGGGAGCGAGTGCTCTTTCCAGAGGGGTTCAGACACCCGAAGGTCGCGAATCAATAAAGCGTAACTTCCACACCGCGCCCGGAAGGAAACGTGGCCCTAGATGACGGTTCTGGACCGGCGAGGTATCGTCTTCTCTGAAATGGCCGATGTTTCAGAGGAGCGGCCGGGTCCAACCCATCCCGTAAAGTCGACTGAACCGGAGAGAGTCGGAGGTCAGCGTCAGGGCGCGTATCGGTAGAACTTCCCTCTTGGTGTTTTCGGGGAAGGAAAAGAACGCGAGGAGACGGGAGGGGAAAGCTGGATTCCTCTTGCGGCCCGGCCGCTCCCGTGGCTCAGTGATCAGTCAGTCAACCGTACTCCCGGAGCTCTGACGGTGTGCACGACCCTGTACTAGAGAAGCAGCGTGGCGCAGTGGAAAGAGCCCGGGCTTTGGAGTCAGGGCTCATGAGTTCGAATCCCAGCTCTGCCACTTGTCGGCCGGGTGACCGTGGGCGAGTCACTTCACTTCTCCGGGCCTCAGTTCCCTCATCTGGAAAATGGGGATCGAGACCGTGAGCCCCACGTGGGACGACCTGATTCCCCTGTGTCTCCCCCAGCGCTTAGAACGGTGCTCGGCACATAGTAAGCGCTTAACAAATACCAACATTATTATTATTATTATTACTAAACGCTTGGGAGAGTACAGTAGAACGGAGTCGGTGGACGCGAAGCCTGACGATGATGACGACGGTATTTGCCGAGCGCTTACTACGTGCCAAGCACTGGGGTAGGTACGAGGTAATCGGGTTGCCCCCCCGTGGAGCTCGGAGTCTTCATCCCCATTTTCCAGATGAGGTAACTGAGGCCCAGTGAAGTGACTTGCCCAAGGTCACACAGCTGACAAGTGGCGGAGCCGGCATTAGAACCCACGACCCCTGACTCCCAAGCCGGGGCTCCTTCCACCGAGCCGCGCTGCTTCTGCCCTCCGGGAGCTTGCGGCCTAGCGGAGCACTTAATGATTAGGGCATCAGACAAATACTTACCCTAACGCTGATCGAGCGCTGGGGCAGTTAGCAGGCCGTGAACCTGAACACTCTTCCGGGCTGCACGGGGCTCACGGTCTCTCTGATCTTATACCAGCGTGGCTCGGAAAGAGCCCGGGCCTGGGAGTCAGAGGTCGTGGGTTCGAATCCCGGCCCTGCCACTTGTCGGCCGGGTGACCGTGGGCGAGTCACTTCACTTCTCCGTGCCTCAGTTCCCTCATCTGGAAAATGGGGATTAATTGTGAGCCTCACGTGGGACGACCCGATCGCCCTGTATCTACCCCAGCGCTTAGGCCGGTGCTCTGCACGTAGTAAGCGCTTACCAAATAGCAACGTTATTATTATTATTATCATCATTCATGGTCTAGAGGAGGAAACCGAGGTCCAGAGAGGCCAAGTGACCTATCCAAGGTCACCACAGTAGTCCGGTGAAGGAGCTGAGATTCTTTCCCCTAGGCCGGGCTTTAGAGGTGCCTCTTTCGACCTTTCCCCAACGTGGAACGTATCTACCAATTCTGCCGTGCAGTACTCTCCCAAGCGCTTAGTCGGGTGCTCCGCACCCGGGAAGCGCTCAATAAATACCATCGATGAACTGATTGACTGTCGGGCCAAATCTCAGGCACCCACATTTGTCGGATGCATCGGCAGCGTCACCTTGGACCCCCGGTCTCTGCTTTCCTTTGTCAGCTTCACCCGGCCCCGTGCGATCCGTGGCCTTTATTGAGCGCTCACTGCCTGCAGAGCACTGCGCTAAGCGCTCGGGACGCTAAAATACAACAGATACAACACGTTCCCCGCCCACGAGGACCTTACAGTCTAACCGTCGTGTCCGGAATGTATTCCAAAAGTCAGAGGAGAGGCACCTGGGTCGTAAATATCTACGACGGGATTCGATCAATCAGTCGATCAACCAGTGGTATGTATTGAGCGCTCACCGTGCGCAGAATGTTGTACTAAGTGCTTGGGAGAGTACAGTATAACAATAAAACAGAGTTGGTAGACACGTGCCCTGTCCACAGCGTCCTTACGGTCTAGTGACGAGCTTACAGTCCAGAGACGGTTAAAGGTGACGTGCGGTCGTAAGGCTGGCGTTCATCTCACACGCAAACTTTCTTCCAAATGCCTCCGTGAGCTTCCTCGCTGAAGGCCGGGCCCATTTTTCAGTCACTCAGTCAATCTTATTCATCGAGCGCTGACTGTGTGCAGGACGCTGCACTGAGAGCCCGGGAGAGTACAGTTGTGGGCCAGTCACTTCACTTCTCTGTGCCTCAGTTCCCTCATCTGGAAAATGGGGATTAAGACTGTGAGCCTCGTGTGGGACAACCTAATTACCCTGTATACCCCAGCGCTTAGAACAGTGCTCCGCACATAGTGGGCGCTTAATAAATACCAACATTATTATGATCATTATAGCAGTACAACGTACACATTCCCTGCCCAAGACAAGCTTACAGTCCAGATGGGGAGAGATGAGTCCTTCCGTCTCTGTTTCGGGACTGGGCAGACGCGGGATTGTCCATCACAGAGCAGCCCCGAAAGCAACGGGGATACAGATTTTCCAGGAGAGCGGACGTTTGCCCGTCGGATCCCTCCGTGACGGGCCGACTTCCAGCAGGACTCACCTGTGTCCGGTTCGGGGATGGCAGCGGGAATGTTTTTTCCCATCAGCCAGTCGGCCGTTGGGATTTATCGAGTAGCTACTGTGTTCAGAGCGCTGTACGGAGCTCTCGGGGGAGTACCCCATCACAGTGATCGGACGCATTCCCTGCCCACCGTGGGCTTACGGTCTGGAGGGGAAGACGGGCGGGAATAGAGATGAATAAATGAATTCGAGATATATACATAAGTGCTGTGGGGCCGGGAGGGGGATGATTAAAGGGAGCGAGTCAGGGCGATGCAGAAGGGAGTGGGAGAAGAGGAAAGGAGGGCTAAGTCGGGGAAGGCCTCTGAGCAACCGGCCTCCCTCCGCCGCGACTCCCTCGGGGGGACGCAGTGGCTCTGGAGAGAGTTGAAGGGGTCTGGGGTCTCCACGGCGAGATGCCCTAAGCCCGGAATTGCGGCGAAAGGTTCCCCAAGACGTCACCCGCGTCGCCTTTTGGGTCGGGCTGTTCACGGGGGCCGCCCTAGCGGTGAGGAAGAAGGGAAAATGTGCAGAATCTCAAGAGTCGCCGAAGCAAACTGTGAAGGAATAATAGCGTCGGTATCTGTTAAGCGCTTACTATGTGCCGAGCACCGTCCTAAGCGCCGGGGGAGATCCGGGGTCATCGGGTCGTCCCACGTGAGGCTCACGGTTGATCCCCATTTTACAGAGGAGGTCCCTGAGGCCCAGAGAAGTCAAGTGACTCGCCCACGGTCGCACAGCTGACGAGCGGCGGAGCCGGGATTCACACTCGTGACCTCTGACTCCCAAGCCCGCGCTCTTTCCACTGAGCCACGCTGCTTCTCAAGGAATATTCACTCGCCATCTGTCCGTATTCACCCGCCATCTATCTGCAAGCGGACCTGTAGCCCAGGGGTTTCTACGAATCGATTAATGGTATTTACTGAGCGCTTACTGTGTGCGGAGCACTTAAGCACAACCTGCGAAGCCCAATCTATTACTTCAAGACCAACGGTTCCCGCTAAAGAAGCAGTGCGGCCTAATGGCAACAGCCCAGGCCTGGGAGTCAGAGGACCCGGGTTCTAATCCTGACTCCCACTTGTCTGCTGAGTCACCTTGGGCAAATCACTTCACTTCTCTGGGCCTCACTTTCCTCATCTGCAAAATGAGGACTCAAGACCTGTTCTCCCGCCTACTTGGAATGAGAGCCTCAGGTGGGACCGAATCATCTTGCACCTACCCCAGCCGCTTAGCACAGTGCTTGACACGTAGTAAGCGCTTAACAAATACCACGATTGTCATTACTATTATTTCTTAGACTGTGAGTCCCTTGTGGGACAGGGACCGTGTTTGACCTGATTAACTCGCACCTACCCCAACGCTCAGAGCGGTGCTTGACCCGCAGCAAGTGCTTAACAAGTACCGGGATTTATTGTTGTTGTTGTTATTAGTATCATCATCAATATTGTGAATTATTATTATCGTCGCCTCCAATGACAAGCCCAGTCGAAGTTTATCATTTGGGTTTCAGGTCTGTGAATGGACCCCAGGACTCAATTCTTCATTGTAACTTGGCCGTCTGGGAGCACGAAGTTTGGTATTCGAATTAAACCTCAGTAATTCATCAGGGGGTTTGCGCTGCGCTCATAAACTCTGGAATGCCAAGAAACGGAGGCTGACTTCCCCGCTAAGCGTTAGAACAGCTCTGGTATTGACTCCGCGGCCCCGGTCCTTGAAGTGCGTTACGATCAGTCGCTCGACAAAGGCTCCTTTCATGACTTTTTTTTCCATGGATCATAAATGTTTTCTCCTGCCAAAGGTTGGACATTGTCCTTTGTGCCGAAGAAATAACCCAGATCCACTTGGGCCTTCGAGGATTTGTAAATTTCCCCCTGTTTTACCAGGTGTTAAAAGCCTCCATCAGTTCCCCGAGCTGGAGCAGCCTGTCTCCTCAGCAAAGGTGCGGAGGGTTGAGTCTCATAATCGCTATAACGACAACAGTTATGATACCATTAACAATAATAGCAATTGTGGTATTTATTAAATGCTCACTTTGGACCAAGGGCTGCCCAAAGCGTTGTGGTAGATACACGAAGATCAGGTTGGACACGGCTCCTGTCCCACACGGGGTTCACGGTCTAACGGATTTTGCCCGAGGGTTGGGGGGCCGGGAGGGCTACCTACCTTTTTTGTGTGTGTTATCCAGGAAAACTGGAAAAGCCGGGTGATTTTTCCACCGAGTATTGCGGATCTAGTGTCAACGTAAGCTCGTGGTGGGCAAGGGATACGAAGGTGTCTGTTGATTGTCGAGCTCTCCCGAGCGCGTAGTACAGTGTTCTGCACACGGTAGGTGCTCAAGAAATACGACTGAGTGAATGAAGGAAATAATAATAATAATAATAATGCGACCTGTTAAACGCACACTACGTGTCGGATCGATAGATACAAGTCCCGGGGCAGATACCGGATAATCAGATCGGACACGATCCCCGTGCCACACCGGGGCCGAGCCTGAGCGGTTGGGAAAACCGCGATCAAATCCCCATTTTACAGATGAGGAATCCGAAAGTGGAAAGGTGAGGCGGCTTGGCCGAGGTCACGCAGCAAGCCGGGGGCAGAGTCGGAATTAGAATTCAGGTCTCCCTTCTCCCCGGGCCGGGCTCCTTCCACTAGGTCACACTGCTTCTCTAACTTCAATTTAATAATGATGTTGGTGATGGTAGAATTGGTAACGTGTGTGTGACTGTGTTGGAGAGGGTACCTGATGAATACGTATTAGGACACCTTTTCTGGCCCTCCACCCATGTACAGACACTCATTTTCTACACATTAACTTATACGCAAACTACTATTTAAGCACTCGACTACCTCTCCACCTCTTCCTCCTACCTGATCCACTAGAGAGGAAGGATTGAAAGCACTGAGAGATTTCGCTCTTTTCTGACTGGCAGGCAACACATTTGGGGATATTAATCCTCATTAGATCGGTTCAGGTCCTTAATCTCTCTATGCTTCTCAGTGAAAATAAAATATATGATATATGGCAGATGCTGGGAGCTTCTTCACAGGACAGTGCTATAAAAATCCAAGGTGATGGGATAAAATTAGTGGCAAATCCTAATTAGAACTCAGTCCCCGAAATTCCAGCCTGTTGCTTAGCAACCGGGCGCCGTTAATTTGCCAATTTCAAAGCTTATTTTCAGCCTTTGTCCCTTTCCAGCTCAGCTTCTCGCCGCACCTCTGACCCCTCAGTCTTACCCTCTCTCCTCCCCGGAACCTCATCCCGCACCAAATCCCCCAGACCTGTTCTTCCCATCTTCAAAGTCCTTCTGAACTCTCACCTCCTCCTCCTCCTCCTCATGGTCATTTAGCTTTTTTTTTAATGGAATTTGTTAAGCACTTAGTAGGCGTCAAACACTGTCCCGAGCGCTTACTACATGTGGGTATTGGTGCGTCAGCGGTAGAATTCTGGAGATCAGGCATTCAGTCAATCAATCCAGCATATTTATTGAGCACTTACGGTGCACAGAACACTGCCCTGGGCACGCGGGAGAGTATAATGCCACAGAGTTGGCAGACACATTCCCAGCCCACAACAAACTCAGGGTCTAGAGGGGGAGGCAGACGATAACAGAAATAAATCGATTACCTGATTTCGTACGTGAGCGGCGTGGGGCTGCGGGTGAGGTGAATAAAGGGAGCAAATCAGGGTGACGCAGAGGGGGGTGGGAGGAAGGGAAATGAGGGCTTAGTCAGGGAAGGCCTCTTGGAGGAGATGAACAGCATGGTGTGGTGGGCCTGGGAGTCAGAAAGTCATGGGTTCTCATCCCGGCTCTGCCACTTGGCTGCTGTGTGGCCTTGAGTAAGCCACTTCGCTTCGCTGTGCCTCAGTTACCTCATCTGTAAAACGGGGATTGAGACGGTGAGCCCCAAGTGGGACAGGGACCGTGTCCAACCCGACGCGCTTGTATCCGCCCCAGCGCTTAGCGCAGTGGGGAAGCAGCGTGGCTCAGTGGAAAGAGCCCGGGCTTCGGAGTCAGGGGTCATGGGTTCGACTGCCGGCTCTGCCGCCCGTCGGCTGTGTGACCGTGGGCGAGTCACTTACCTTCTCGGTGCCTCAGGGACCTCCTCTGTAAAATGGGGATTAACCGTGAGCCTCACGTGGGACGACCCGATGACCCCGTATCTCCCCCGGCGCTTAGAACGGTGCTCCGCGCATAGTAAGCGCTTAACAGATACCGACATTATTACAGTAAGCGCTTAAATACATCACAGTTATGATCGATCGTCGATGAGACTGGGAAGGCGGGTAGACCGATCGTCTGTCGGATATGAAGAGGGAGGGCGTTCCAGACCAGAGGCAGGACGGGGGCGAGACGTCAGCGGCGGGATAGACCGTAAGCTCGTTGCGGGCAGGGGATGTGTCCGTTTATTGCTGTATTGCACTCTCCCTAGCACTTAGTACAGAGTTCTGCACCCAGTAGGCGCTCGATAAATAGGATTAACTGACTGAGAAGATCGAGGTCCAGGGCTTGAGAGCCGGGAAGGTTGGTGGTGCTTTCTACGGTGCCGGGAAAATCAGGGGGAGGTGATTGACTGAAAAGATAAGGAGTTCTGGTTTGGACATGTTAAGTTTGAGGGCCATCCAAGTAGAGATGTCTTGAAAGGAGTCAATTAACCCGCCCCCACCTACCTCACCCCGCTACTCTCCTACTCCAACCCAGCCCTCACACTTGGCTCCTCTGATGCCAGTCTACTCACCGCACCTCCATCTCGTCCACCTGGCAGCCGGCCTCTCGCCCGTGTCTTGCCTCCGGCCTGGGATGCTCTCCCTCTTCATATCCAACAGACGGTGACTCTCCCCTCCTTCAAAGCCTTAGTGAAGTTCATTCATTCAGTAGTATTTATACTGAGCGCTTACCATGAGCGGAGCACTGGACTAAGCGCTTGGAACGGACAGATCGGTAACAGAGGTTCCATCTCCTCCGAGAAGCCTTCCCCGACTAAGCCCTCATTTCCTTTCCTCCCACTCCCCTCTGGGTCACCCTGATTCGGGCCCTTTATTCACCCTCTCCCCCGCCCGACCCCACGGCACTTATGGGCGTATCCGTAATTCATTTATTTATGTCACTGTCTGCCTCCCCCTCTAGACTGTAAGCTCTCTGTGGGCAGGGGATGTGTCTGTAACATCGTTATTTTATACTCGCTCGGGTGCTCAGTAAATGCGGTTGATTGATCCCCAGCCAATGAAAATATGTTTGGAGCAGGCTGGGCTTGTGGAATGAGAGTCTGACGACCCGGGTTCTAACCCCGGTTCCGCCACTTGCCTGCTGTGTGACCCTGGGCAAATCGCTTAATAATAATGTTGGTATCTGTTAAGCGCTTACTGTGTGCAGAGCACCGTTCTAAGCGCTGGGGGAGATACAGGGGAATCAGGTCGTCCCACGTGGGGCTCGCAGTTAATCCCCATTTGACAGACGAGGTAACCGAGGCCCAGAGAAGTTAAGCGAGTCGCCCACAGTCACCCAGCTGACAAGGGGCAGGGCCGGCATTCGAACCCATGACCTCTGACTCCCAGGCCCGGGCTCTTTCCACCGACCCCCGCTGCGTAACGTCTCTGTGTTTCAGTTACCTCGTCGGCAAAATGGGGATGGAGACTACGGGCCCCGTGTGGGCCGTGGACCGCGTCCAACCTGATGAGCTCGTATCTACCCCAGCACTCGGTGCAGTGTCTGACACGTAGTAAGCGCTTAACCAATACCCTTCAGAATAGCAAATAAAACCTACAGATGCCCATGAGGAAGCGCCGAAGAGTCGGCGTGCCAAGGACGGGGTTGGGTCGATGCGACTTTTGGAGAACTAATCAGAGAAAGCTTCCAAGAGGAGGCGAGGTTTTGGGAGGCTTTAAAGTCGGAGAGAGCTGGGGCCTGGTGGATTTCTGCGGGGAGGGGAGGTTCCACCCCGAGGTAGCTTTGTGAGCGAGGGATCAGGGGTGAGAGGGTTGAGAGAGACCCATTTAGAAGGTGGCCATGGCAAGAGGGAAGAGGGCCGGAGTGAAAGCTAAAGGCTTTTCATTTCTGGAGAACTCCCGCCCCTTGAAACAACTGCCTGAAAACCTCAAGCAGCTCGGCGCGTCTCTCGCCTCTTCTCCCCGTTTGGTTCCCGTTCTCGCGAACTCCCGGGGCACTGCTATGAAAAGGCTTTTACGTATCGACGTTGTTTTGGCTCAAGGGTTTAGCCGACCGACAGCTGGGGCCCGAGGAATGTCAGTTAGCCCGAGATGACCACCAAACCGATTAAAGCACCGTTTGTCTACGGGAACCGGTTTTGTTTTCGCTACTGGGCCGAGGCAGAGCGGGCGCACGCTAAGATGGGCCTGGCCTCGGCTTTATCTTTCCGACCCTCCCAAGGAGAATAAGCCTACGGTTCCCGAGTCGGGACCCGCGGCTCCCCTAGGTGCCGATGGGATCACGTAGCCCAGAAGAAACGGTCCGTGAGAGCAGCCTTGCCCAACGGTTCCAGTTTAATCACCAAGAACCCACCGTTCCAGCGCCGGTGTTGGACCGGGCTCCAGCTCCGAGACCGTAAATGGGAGTCAAACCCACGGCCAGAGAAAATTGCCCATTCTCATCGTGCTATCAAATAAAACGAAGGGATCCCGGGGATAGATTGCTTTTCAGTTTCCTCCAGGAGAGGTCTAATGACAGAGCGGAGAGCGGGCACCTGCTCCGGCAGAGGATCGTTATGCGCGTGAGTGTGCGCGTGTGCGTTCTGGCGTGTGCACCAGCGGCAAGTGAAAGGAACGGGGAGCCTAAGCTCATCTCCTCGCCGTCGAACGAAATGTTGTGGCTTTTCTATTCCGGGTCCTGTCGGGATAATTGGCATAATTTCCCGCAGATAACGTTGAGGTTAATGAGGTTCAGGTAGCTCCGGGCCTTCCGCTTGGATTTCCGGCAAATCGAATGGCATCCGGAGGGGATGAGGGGAAGAGAGAAGAATAAACGTTCGCAGCGGAGAAGGGGAAGAAGGGACAGTCGGTCGGGGCTGTGTGACCTCGGGCAAGTCGCTTAACTGCTCAGGGCCCCAGTTTCCTCCTCGGCAAAATGGAGATTCAATACCGGGTCTCTCTCTCCCACTCAGAGCGGGAGCCCGCGTCCGAAGCCGCGCCCGTGAGCGCAGCCGTTTCCCTGGCCCCAGCCTAATCCCACCGAATGGGCGGAGATTTACCCCAGACTGAACGTTTCCGCGGCGGCTCCACAGAGCGACCGGTCCCTTTCACGGACGTGCTCAGGTTCGACTTCTGCGGTGCTACCGAAGGGGGGTGGGACAGGGTTCTACCCCTTCCGCCCCGCCCCCCTGCCACTCGGGAGACTCCCCATTTCCCCCCAGTTTTCCTGGAGCTGGAAGCCCGACTGCTCATCTCCCCCAACCTCTGCCTTCAGCATTTCTTAGAGGATTCGCAGATAACGGGGCCCAAAGACACCCGAGCTCTAGGCAAGGGAGAGGGGGAACACGGGGTTCTCCTAGGGCCCCCCCCCCCCCCCCGGGCCAAAAGCCATTCGGGGATCTCTCTACCGCGGTCCACGGAGGACGAACTGCTCAGTCCCTCCTCCCTCCTGGAAGAGCCCCCGCAGACTCCATTCCCCGGCGTGAATGAGGTGGCCGCTGCCTTTCGAAAGTTTTAGCCCTCTCCGAGTGGATTGCAGGGTCCTTGAGATCAGGGATCGGGCCTGCTAACGTACCCTCTCAAGTCCTCGCTTCCATGTTTTGCATAGAGGGTTCCATAGATATAATTGATGGATCGCGTGAACGAGCGGCTGGGGAGAATGCTTACCGGAGCTCGGAGACTTTTGGAAGGGGAAACGGTTTCCGAACCTCCTTGGTTTTGGGTTCCTTTTACGTTTGGGAGCCGCACGCTTAAAGCCCAATTCAAATCACATCTCCAAGAAGCCTTCCCCGCCTAAGGCCCCGTTTCCTCCCCCTATTCAGCCTCCCTTCTTCATGGCCTACGCCCTTGGGTCTGTGCAGCGTGGCTCAGTGGAAAGAGCCCGGGCTTTGGAGTCAGCGGTCCTGAGTTCGAAACCCAGCTCTGCCGCTTGTCAGCCGGGTGACCGTGGGCGAGTCACTGAACTTCTCTGGGCCTCGGTTCCCTCATCTGTAAAATGGGGATGAAGACCGTGAGCCCCACGTGGGACGACCCGATTCCCCCGGGTCTACCCCGGCGCTTAGAACGGTGCTCTGCACATAGTAGGCGCTTAACAAATACCAACGTCATTATTAAAGCACCTGGCTATTCCCCCGGACGCCTCCCCCTACAAACACTCAGGTCCGTATCGTTAGATTCTGCCACCTCTCCTATCTATAATCTATTTTAACGTCCACCTCTACCCACTAGACCGTAATCACCTAGAGGGCGGGTATCACGTCTGTGTTCAGCTGTCTACCGTACTTTCCGCTAGTCGGGTGTTCCGCACGCAGTAAGCCCTCAATAAACACCACTGGTTGAATGTGGTGTTCATCCTCTGAGACTGCCGGGCCTAGCCTACTGGGCCTCGATCCCATCTCCCTCTCCGTCACCCTCCTGCTCACACCCTTAATAATGTTGGTATTTGTTAAGCGCTTACTATGTGCAGAGCACCGTTCTAAGCGCCGGGGTAGACACGGGGGAATCGGGTCGTCCCACGTGGGGCTCACGGTCTTCATCCCCATTTTACAGATGAGGTCACTGAGGCCCAGAGCAGTTGTGACTTGCCCACGGTCCCACAGCTGACAAGTGGCAGAGCCGGGATTCGAACCCATGACCTCTGACTCCAAAGCCCGGGCTCTTTCCACTGAGCCACGCTGCTTCTCCCTTCCCTGGACTTGATGATGATGATACCTGTGGTATCTGTTAAGCGTTTACTGAGTGCCGGCCACTGTACTAGGTGGCGGGGCGGATACGAGGAAATCAAGCCGGACGCAGTCCCCGTCCCACGTGGGGCTCGCGGTCCCCATTTGACAGACGAGGGGACTGAGGCGAAGAGAAGTGACTTGCCCAAGGCCGCACAGCAGACGAGGGGCGGAGCCGGGATTAGAACCCATGACCCCGGGAGTCCCAGGCCGGTGCTCTATCCCCTGTGCCGCTTGTAACTGCCCCCTCATTGCCCTCCAACGGACTGCCACTCTCCCCAGGTGCCTAGTCCTCCTAAAATAATGTCTCCTCCAGGAAGCCTTCCATGATTAAATTCTACTCTCCCCCCCCTCCCCATTCACCCTTCCTTTTGGGTCATTTCTGCCCTCGCCCGTGTCCCCCTTAAGCTCTTTGACACTCACCCCACCCCAGCACGGATGATCGGAGCCCGTAACTCTGCTGCCCCGGAATCTATTCATTTTATTGTCTCCGGCATCCCCGCCAGACTGAAAGGAGTAGAATTAACCACGGCGTTTATTAAGCACTCGCCGTGCGCAGAGCACTGTACTGGACACCGGGAGGGAATACCCAGGGGGGAAGCCGACACGGTCTCCGTCCCTCGGCCGGTTCACAGAGCAAGGAATGCGTCTAACGACCGGATTGTACTTTCTTAAGTGCTTAGGTCAGGGCTCCGCACACACTGGGAGTTCGAGGATTCGATCGACCGCTCGGATTAACGTGGCAGCGCTCGGGATGGAGAGTGAGTGGAAGATTTTAGCGAAGTGAAGGTTCCACCGACAGGATTTGGTGACAGCCTGTACACATCGGGTGCGTGAGAGAGACGAGCGGATGGTAACGTCGGGGTTGTGGGCTCGGGAGACGGGGAGGATGGTGATGGGAATGTTAGGTGGGTGGGGAGGACAGGGTTTGGGTGGAAAGATGAGAGAAATACTAATAATAATCGTGGTATCGGTTAAGCGCTTACTACGGGCCAGGCACCGTACTAAGCGCTGGGGTGGATACAAGCAAATGGGGTGGGACACAGCCCCTGTCCCACGTGGGGCTCCCAGTCTTAATAAGGAGTTCTAATTTGGACATGTCAAGTTGGAGGTGTCGTTGGGACGTCCAACTCTAGAGAGTCCTGAAGTCAGGAGGAGATGGGACACCGCAGAGAAGGCGAGAGGTCAGAACCGGAGATGTCGATTTGGGAATCGTCCTCGCAGAGGTGGTATTCATCCAGTAGTATTTATTGAGCGCTTACTAGGTGCAGAGCACTGTACTAAGCGCTTGGAATGGACAAATGGGCAACAGCTGCCCATTGACGGGCTTACGGTCTAGTCGAAGCCATGGGAGAGAATGAGTTCTCTAATAATAATAATAATAATCATGTTGGCATTCATTAAGCGCTTACTATGTGCCGAGCACTGTTCTATTCCCTGGGGGAGATACGGAGTAATCAGGTTGTCCCGCGTGAGGCTCACCGTCTTCATCCCCACTTTCCAGATGAGGGAAATGAGGCGCCGAGAAGTGAAGTGACTTGGCCAAAGTCACACAGCTGACGGGTGGCGGAGCCGGGATTAGAACCCGTGACCCCCGACTCCCAAGCCCGGGCTCTTTCCACTGAGCCACGCTGCTTCCGAGGGAGTGGGTGGGAGATGGAGAATAGAAGGGGACCCAGAACTGAGCCTTGAGGGATTCTCACAGTTCGGGGCGGGGGGGAGGCAGAGGAGGAGCCCCCCGAAAGAGACCGAGAATGAGCGGCCAGAGGGACGAGAGGAGAACCAGGAGAGGACAGTTGTCGACGGAGCCGAGGTGAGGGAACTGAGGCTCAGAGACATTAAGTGACTCGCCCAAGGTCACACTAAGCACTCAGGTACACCCCCGAGTGCTTCGTCCAGTGTTTCGGATCCGGTAGATGCTCGGTCGATCCAGGAACCGATGGAGCCATCCCATTTTTATAAGCATCTCAAAGAATGGATGAGACCGGTCGTCATGGACACTCCCAACCGCTCAGTACAGTGATCTGTACACCGTTATAATGATGATGGTGGCATTGGTTAAGCGCTTGCTATGTGCAAAGCGCGGTTCTAAGCGCTGGGGAGGATACAAGGTGATCAGGTTGTCCCCCGTGGGGCTCCCAGTCTTAATCCCCATTTTCCAGATGAGGTCACCGAGGCACAGAGAAGCGAAGCGACTTGACCGAAGTCCCACAGCTGACAAGCGGCTGAGCCGGAATTTGAACCCATGACCTCTGACTCCCGAGCCCTTGCTCTTTCCACTGAGCCACGCTGCTTCTCTTAGCTACGCTGCTTCTCTTAGGCACTCAATAAATATCATCGACTGATGCGGGGCCGTGGTGATCCGAGTGAAAGACTGCAAGGGAGGCCCTGATGAGATGTCATATCTGGGGCGTCTCCACATGCTGATTTCCACGAAACGTAATTTTTGGGAAAAAAAAAAAATCCACCCTAGGGACTGAAACCTTACGCTTTCGGGACCCTTTCGCTTTACCAAAGCCTTTTTTTTCCCACTGACTTTATCTTGTTCTGGCCTCACGACATCCCCGTAAGGGGGACAGGGAGAAGCAGAGCTTATCGTTCCCATTTTATAGCTGGGAAAACCGAGGCTCAGAGAGGGTGAATGACTCGACCAGGGTCTCGCGGCGGGCCGGTGGCAGAGCTGGGACTAAAACCCGGGTCTCCCGACCCCTAGGCCCGGACTACTTCCATCGGGTCACCCCAGATGGCAGGGAGTGATTTCGTGTTGCAGTTTGCACTTTTCCAGAGGGTATCACGTCATCTCAGATAGATCATTCTCCGACATCCAAACCTTCGGTCCTCGGATCTTTTCGGCTGAGCTCGAATGCCGTCGTTCAGGATGTCATGAAGCGAGCGGGCCCGGGGTGCGGATTCCTCTGTTTTTAACACGGTCCTTCGGGTTTCCTCTGCTACACCGGGCGGGGCTGCCGTTACCCGGAGAGGGTATGGTGGCAGGAGCCGCCGGGTCGAAGCGAGGTGTTCGCGGCCTCCTTCTTTCCCCACTCTCTTCCCGAAGTTCGGCTCGGTTTCCCTTTGTCTCCCGGGGCCTCCCGGAAGGTGACCTTCGCTCCAAATTCCTCAGCCCTCTGGCTTAACCGACCTCAGCTGCTTTCCTTGGCTTGCACGGTCCCGCTCGTCTCATTCCACGGCGGGGCCCGCCAGGTAGACTATTTCACACGAGGGGAAGGAAAACATTTCCCCAATGGGGATCAAATCAACGGCCAGAAGAGCGCAATACGCAAAATTACATTTTCATCCTTCGTCTCCCCTCTCCCTTCTGCACCGACCTTTACTTGCCCCTTCATTCATCCTCTCTCCCCTACGGCGCACGCGCATCTAGCCGGCATTCATTCCATTCATTTGTCGATATCGACGTCCTTCTCCCCCTCTAGACTGTGACCGCGTTGTGGGCAGGAACGTGTCTGCGTGTCGTTACATTCCACTCGCCCAAGCGCGTAATACGGTGCTTCGCACGCATTGAGCGCTCAATAAATCCGACCGATGAGCGAGTGAATGAACGAAAGATGCCAGGTCGGAGGCCGTGCGCGGCGGAATGGATCGGAGCGCGGACGGTTTGCACGGAGTCAGTCGTTCGTCTGTCGTATTTATTGAGCACTTCCCCTGCACAGAGCACTGTGCTGAGCGCTGGGGAGAGTACAGTATACCGATAGACAGACAGCAAGCTTACTGTCTAGAGGGGAGGAGACGGACGTTAATATAAATGGACGACAGACGTACGTAAGCGCTGTGGAAGGGGGAAGAGCAAAAGAAGCAAGTCAGGGCGACGCCGAAGGGAGTGGGAGAAGGCGGAAGGGGGGAGGCTTAGTGCGGGAAGGCCTCTTGGAGGAGGTGGGCCTATCAATAAGGCTCTGAAGCTCAAACTCTCTCGTTGCCCTGGCAGCAGCCTCGGTCTAACCCGCCCACGGGACCCAGTGGTCTTTGCGGATCCGCGCCGGGCCCGTCCACCCGGCGCATCGCCCCGGGTGGGCCCGTCCGCGCCCAGAAACCGTCCCCGCCGCCCGCCCGGCCCCACCACGCCCGGCCGCCGCGAGGACCCAGGACTCCCCGTTTCCGGAGCCGCGCTCTTTCCGTCCGACTCCCTGCAGGGCTCGGTTTTAATTTTAATCATCGGGCAGGGGCTGGTGTGTCACCCTCATTGTCGTCAGGGACCTAGTACGGGGTCCCGCACACGCTCAGCGTTTTAATAAATGCTACAAACTCCCCCACTCCCCCCCCCCCCCCCGCTTAAAAATGTCATTCTCAGTGGATTCCCTAATAAAATGAATATTGTGTTCGTGGGTTCGGCTAACAAAGGGAGAAATCTCTCTTCTCTCCGAGACACAGTCACCGACTGCCTTTTTATACGTACGGAGGTTTTCAAGTGACCTACAGCTAAACTGTGAAATTATTCCCAGCTGAAATAGCAAAAGTAATTTCTGCAGGGCTGGATGGGAAACGGAGAGATGCAACAAGAGAAAACCTTTCGTAAGACTTTTTGATCAAGCCACTTCACATCTAAAATGTTTGAATTAGTTGGTTTGCTTCTTTTAATGGTCAAACCCTGTCCTGGGCCATATTTGGGAGAAATAGCATCAGCCTCCTCGCTGACCTCCCTGCCTCCCGTCTCTCCCCGCTCCAGTCCATAGCAGCGGGGCTCCGTGGCAAGAGCCGGGGCTTGGGAGTCAGAGGTCATGGGTTCGAATCCCGGCCCTGCCACTTGGCGGCTGCGTGACCGTGAGCAAGTCACTTCTCTGGGCCTCAGTTACCTCATCTGGAAAACGGGGATGAAGACTGTGAGCCTCGCGGGGGGACCGCCTGATGACCCTGTATCTACCCCAGCGCTTAGAACAGTGCTCTGCACATGGTAGGTGCTTAACAAATACCAACATTATTGTTATATTAATATCTCTTTCCCCCTATAGACTGCAAGCCGCTCGGGGACAGGGACTGTGTCTTCCAGCCGAGTTACATTGCATCGATCAGTCGGCGGTATCGATTCAGTGCTTACTTTGCACAGGCCACCGTACTAAGCGCTGGGGAGAGTAGACTACCCCAGAATCAGCCGACACCTTCCCCGCCCATAAGAAGCTTACGGTCTCCCCCGAGTACTTAGCGCAGCGCTCCGCACACGGTCAGCTCTCGGTTAATACAGTCGATCGATCGATCGACCGATCGAAGGAGCAAGGGAATGTTAAGTGAATGCTGGCATCTGTTAAGCGCTTACTATGTGCAGAGCGCTGTTCTGAGCGCTGGGGTAGATACAGGGTGATCGGGGGAGGCTCACGCGTTAAGTGCCGCTTCGTGGCGTTCGTCTCCCCGAACGCCGCGAGGCTCGTCTGTGGGTTTGGTACAGATGGATGAGAGGCCTGGGGGATAAACTTATCCCGGGTCCAGTTCCCCTTGCCTCTCCCTCCGACGGGCCGCTATTCGCGAGGAGGCCAGATCGAGGCTGAGGTTTGCAGTTTACCTCCACTCCGCGACTCAATAACGTCAGCCCAAATTAGATTCCCGCGGCGAACGGCGTTTGCGGGAGCCCCGAGGGCTTCCACTTGACTACGTAAAAATATTTGGTGTGGAGAGCAGACACCGGGCCTTCAACCATCAATTTATCCTAACAGGCAGCGAGTCAGGGTCGTCGTCAAAAACAAGGCCTTCCCCCGACTCCTGGACTTCTCTCCGTCCTGGCCGTACGGAGGACCACCGGTCAGGCTCTGAGGAGAGCCGCGCTTACCTGCGCTAAGCGGCCTGGCCCAGTGGAGAGGGCCCAGGGCTGGAGTCAGAAGGCCTGGGTTCTAATCCCGGCTCCCCCCCCCCCCCCCGGCCTCCTGGGTGACCTCGGGCAAGACGCTCCGCTTCCCCGGGCCTCGGTTTCCTCATCCGTAAAAAGGGGACGATGAAGACTGCCCCAAGTGAGGCGGGGACTGTGTCGGACCCAATTTGCCGGTCCCCACTCCAGCACTTAGCATCGCCCCTGGCACTTAGTAAGCACTTAACAGACACCACTATTCCTATTAATAGGGAAGACGGTAAGGATGGTGGCTATGGATTCCGTCGCACCTTCCCGAAACGCTTAGAGCGGCGCTCTGCCCGCGGTCGGCGTTGGAGAAACAGTACCGACCGACGGATTGCTGGAATCCACTGGCGACGAATTTGCCGTTTCCCAGCGACAGGCGACTGGATCGGCCGCGATGGTGACGTTCTCATCCCGCGGATTATTTGAGCGGGCCGCCGGAGCCCCTCCTTACTTGGGGAGCAGCGTGACCTAAGCCAGAGAGCCTGGGCCCGGGAGCCAGCTGAGCCGGGTCCTAATTCGGGCTCCACCACTTCCCTGCTGGGTGACCCTGGGCAAGTCGCTTCACTTCTCTGCGTCTCAGTTCCGTCGTCGGCAAGATGGAGAAGCGATACGTGCGCTCCCTCCTACTTGGACCGGGAGCCCCAGATGGGACCCGATCGTCTCATGCCTATCCCAGCGCCTGCTTCGGTGCTCGGCGCGTAGTGAGCGTTCGACGGATACCCCGTTCGGTAATATTTATTATGATTACGATTTAAAGAATTCAATTCTCTGTGACTGTAGATTCCCATTCCTGTTAGTTCTAAGGGATTTAATTTTACTTTCTTTGGCGTAAGAGGGGCTTTTGTTTCTCTCCACTGCTGCAGAAAGTATCCACAGGTGGTAGGAGAAAGAGAAACAAACCCGAAGCCCGGGAAAAGTGCAGTGGCACACATAAATCTCCCTCTTCCAGTCCGCTTGCAAGCCAGACGACGGGTTTCCAAAATATTCATTTTGCCGGGTGACCCGGCCAAAAACAACCTCGCTCCTTCCAACACACGAGAGAGGAGGATCGTGTGGGGTCGTGTCGTTGGACGGAGGAAAGACGGGTGGGCCCGCCGCGGCTTCGGATCCGGGCTAGGCCTCGGCTTGGCCAGAGGCCCCGGGTGAGGAATTTGCCCCCCGGGCGGGGTTGGGAGAGGGATCTCCGCTAGGTCGGGCTTGGGCCTGAAGACTCTAAGGCAAGGAAAACATAAATGCCTCGCCTAGGGTCACACAGCAGCCAAACGGTGGAGGTGGGATTCGAACCCAGTCCTCCGACGCCCAGGTCTGTGCTTCCTCCGCTAAGCTTTCTTTATTTTTTAATGGCCTCTGTGAAGCACGTACTGTGTGCCCAACACTGTACTAAGCAGCGTGAGAAGCAGCGGGGCTCAGCGGAAAGAGCCCGGGCTTAGGAGTCGGGGGTCGTGGGTTCCAATCCCGGCTCCACCGCTTGTCCGCTGGATGACTTTGGGCAAGTCACTTCACTTCTCTGGGCCTCAGTCACCTCATCTGGAAAATGGGGATGAAGACTGCGAGCCCCGCCTGGGACCCGATGACCCCGTATCTCCCCCAGCGCTTAGAAAAGTGCTCGGCACGTAGTAAGCGCTTAACAGATGCCAACGTTATGACTATTATTATTATTACTAAGCACTACATAGGAGCTGATCAGGTTGGACACAGTCCCCCGTCCCACTTAGGGCTCACAATCTTAATCCCCGTTTCACGGGTGAGGGAACTGAGGCCCAGAGAGGTGAGGGGACTTGCCCAAGGTACACAGCAGACACGTGGCGAAGCCGGGATTAGAAGCCAGGATTAGGCCGCACGGCTTCTGGAACACAGCCGAGTCCTCACCTATCACCACTTATCAGACCGTGTGCATTTTCTGCCAGCGAGGTCCGGAGGTGAACCGGTACGATGCTGTGTCTTGAAAAGGAAGGGGGGAGAAAAAAAAGAAGTTTGTAAGCGTGGCTCAGTGGAAAGAGCCCGGGCTGGGGAGTCAGAGGTCACGGGTTTGAATCCCGGCTCCGCCACCTGGCAGCTGGGTGACCGCGGGCGAGTCACTTCACTTCTCGGGGCCTCGGTGACCTCCTCTGGAAAATGGGGATGAAGACGGCGAGCCTCACGTGGGACCACCCGATGACCCCGTATCTCCCCCGGCGCTTAGAAGAGTGCTCTGCGCAGAGTGAGCGCTGAACGGATACCAACATTATCACTGTTACCCTTACGAGCCATTTGGAGCGATTCCGTTCTCACCACGGTAGCTTTAGAGAGTAGATAATGATGACGATGACAATGGTGGTATTCGTTAAGCGCTTACTAGCGGGCTGGCGCCGTTCTAAGCGCGGGGCAGACGCAGGGTAATCAGGTCGTCCCACGTGAGGCTCCCGGTCTTCATCCCCGTTTTCCAGAGGAGGTCACTGAGGCCCAGAGAGGTACAGCGACTCGGCCAAAGTCACACAGCCGATATGGGGGCGGGGTGGGGATTAGAACCCACGGCCTCTGCCTCCCGGGCCCGGGCTCTTTCCACTGAGCCGCGCTGCTCCTCAGTAAGCGGTGCTGGTTTAACCCGGGGTTCCCTGAAGCGATATCGGGCCCTGGGGCGTCTATCGACCCGGCCGTTCTTTCATCCCATCTCTTTCCCGCCTCCTTCCCGCCCATCCCTTCGCTCTGGCGCCAGACCGACGTCCTCATTCATCCTGACCCTGGCAATCGTTTCTCCCCCCTCACGCAGCAATTAAATTCACAGGGTGTCGAGCAACACAAACCCGGAGGAAAGAGCAGGTAGAACCGAAAAGGTGCTAAAGTCAATTAGGAGATTATATAGCGGGCTGGAGGAAAGTAGGCAGGGCGACTTGAATATAATTTCCAACTTCTGAGAAGCCGTGTGGTTTGGAGAAAAGAGCACGGGCTTGGGAGTCAGAAGGTCGCGGGTTCTAATTTTGGCTCCGTCACTTGTCTCCTGCGTGACCCCGGGCGAGTCGCTTCGCTTCTCTGGGCCTCAGTTACCTCGTCTATAAAATGAGGCCCGAGACCGTGAGCCCCGCCACTGTGTCCGACTCATTTTGCTTGTATCCACCCCGGGCCCTAGCGCATAGTAAGCGCCTAACAAATAATAATGTATAATGTTGGTATTTGGTAAGCGCTCACTGTGCGCAGAGCACCGTTCTAAGCGCCGGGGGGGGGGGGCTACGGGGGGGGGGGGGTCATCAGGTGGTCCCACGTGAGGCTCCCAGTCGTCATCCCCATTTTCCAGATGAGGGAACCGAGGCCCGGGGAAGCGAAGCGACTCGCCCACGGTCACGCAGCGGACGAGTGGCAGAGCCGGGATTCGAACCCATGACCCCCGACCCCCCCCCAAGCCCGGGCTCTTTCCACTGAGCCACAGGTGCCGTTATCGTTATCATTACGATTATTCCCGGCTCCGGGCCGTGTGACTGTGGGCCGGTCACTTGACTTCTCAATGCCTCCGTTACCTCGGCTGTAAAACTGGGATCAGACTGTGAGCCCCAAGTGGGTCAGGGACTGTGTCAGACCTCGTAAACCTAATAATCATAATGTTGGTATCTGTTAAGCGCTTACTCTGTGCAGAGCACTGTCCTAAGCGCCGGGGGAGACCCAAGGGAATCGGGTCGTCCCACGTGGGGCTCACGGCCTTCATCCCCATTTTCCAGATGAGGTCACCGAGGCCCAGAGAAGCGAAGTGACTCGCCCACGGTCACACGGCTGACGAGCGGCAGAGCTACCCCAGGGCTTAGAACACCCCTTGGCATAGAGCGAGCGTTTTAAAAATACCGTCTTAAAAAAGCCGTTCCATCGTGTCCATTTCGCCCGTCATCGTCCGTCACATTCACCGAGTGCTTACTGTTGGGGACACTGTACTGAGCGCTTTGGAGGATACACGCCGCTAGAGTTGGTAGACACGTTTCCTGCCCACGACGAGCTTACAGTTTAGCGAGGGAGATGATCGATCGATCATCCCTTAAGCGCCTACCGCGTGCCGAACGCCTTGGGAGAGTAGGATACGGCCGGATTGGCGGACACGTCCCCGGCCCGCCACGGACGTACAGTCTGGAAGGGGAGACGGACGTTAATGTACATAAATGACCGATAACATGCGATTTACAGATTCGCGGAACCTCTTCCTAACAGGCGCTACCGCGGTCTCGGGTGACAGCTAGTCCGCCAGCCGCCGCGCGGGAGAGGGATACAGGTCCTCTTTGCCTTTTCCGTCCGCCTGCAGTGTAACCGTCCCGGAAAAGGGATGGCGCGGACGTTTGGAATCGGGGAGCCGCCCCCGCCCCGCCCCCCGCCGCATCGAGGAACGGGAGCGGGAGGAGCTTGACGTTTCTCGAATCCGAGTTCTCAGAGCCGAGACCGACGGTCGCCGTCGATCGCTTGTTTATCGGGCCCCCGGTCTTCGACGGCCCCGACGACGATGGTACTCGATAAGCGCTTACTCTGTGCCGAGAGCTGTTCTACGCCCTGGGGTAGATACGGGGTCACCGGGTTGGACGCAGTCCCCTTCATTCATTCGGTCGCATTCCTTGAGCGCTTACTGCGCGCAGGGCGCTGTACTGAGCGCTCGCGTGCCCCACACGGGGCCGACGCTCTTAATCCCCGTTTTACAGATGAGGGCAGCGAGGCCCAGAGAAGCGGAGCGACTTGGCCGAGGTCACACAGCAGACACGTGGCAGAGCCCGGGATTGGAACCCACGACCTTCGGACGCCCAGGCCCGTGCTCTATCCGCCGTGCAGAGCACTGTACTAAGCACTGGGGAGAGAGTACGCTGTAACAGAGTTGGTAGAGAAGTAGCGTGGCTTAGCGGAAAGGGCCTGGGCTTGGGAGTCAGAGGTCACGGGTTCGAATCCCAGCTCTGCCACTCGTCAGCTGTGGGACTGTGGGCGAGTCACTTCAATTCCCTGTGCCTCGGTTCCCTCATCTGTCAAACGGGGATCAACCGCGAGCCTCACGCGGGACGACCCGACGGCCCCGTATCTCCCCCGGCGCTTGGAACGGTGCTCTGCACGCGGTAGGCGCTTAACAGATACCAACATCATTATTATCATTAGATGTGTCCCCTCCTCGCAACGGGTTTAGAGCACAGAGGTAGGTTCTTCTCCCGATTAGACCCTGAGCCCATCGGTGAGCAGGGACCGTCTCTGTCGGTGGCCGACTTGTCCATTCCAAGCGCTCAGTACAGTGCTGTGCACATAGTAAGCGCTCGATAAATGCTATTGAATGAATGAGTGAACGAATACTAAGATTGAGTTGATACATTTGACCTCATCGTCTGTCTTTTCCCTCCTTCCTCCCTTCCCCACCCCAGTTCCTCCTGTCCCTGGGAGCCACATGCTTCACTCATGGTTTTTTTTTTGTTTGTTTTTAAAGGGTATTTGTTAAACCCGCTCAGCTGCCAGGCCACGTAGTAAGCGCTGGGCTAGATGCAAACTAATCAGGTTGGACACAGTCCGTGTTCCAGGTGGGGCCTCCCAGTCTTGACCCCCCCCCCCCCCATTGGCCAGATGAGGAAACTGAGGCCCAGGGAAGTGAAGCGGCTTGCCCGAGGTCCCGCAGCGGACAGGTGCTGGTGCCGGGATTAGAACCCACGGCCTCTGACTCCCAAGCCCGGGCTCCTTCCACGGAGCCGCGCTGCTTCTCTCGTACACCTGGAGACACACTGATTTTCCCCTGTATCTCCTCCATCATCAGAGGTCGTGGGTTCTAATCCCAGCCGTACCCCCCCCCCCTGCTGCGTGACCTTGGACAAGTCACTTTGAAGAATAATAATAATAATAATAATAATAATGTTGGTATCCGTTAAGCGCTTCCCGTGTGCCGAGCACCGTTCTAAGCGCCGGGGTGGACACAGGGGAATCGGGTCGTCCCACGTGGGGGTCCCGGCCTTCATCCCCGTTTTACAGATGAGGTCACTGAGGCACCGAGAGGTGAAGCGACTCGCCCGAAGTCACACGGGCTGACAAGCGGCCGAGCCGGGATTCGAACCCATGACCTCCGACTCCCAAGCCCGTGCTCTTTCCACTGAGCCACGCTGCTTTTAACCTCTCTGTGCCTCAGTTAGCTCCTCCGTAAAATGGGAATCGAGAGCGTGAGCCCCATGCTGGACAGGGATCCAGTACACTTGCATCGACCCCAGCGCTTCCGACAGTTCTCGACACGTAGTAAGAGCTTACCAGGTACCGTAATGATCATTATCGTTTGTATCGTTACCGAGGCCGAGCTAAGCAACCTGGGACCCGGATCTCCCTTTAGGCCGTAAGCTCGTCGTGGGCAGGGAACGCATCTCGGCCGCTCGTCAGCTGTGTGACTTTGGGCAAGTCGCTTACCTTCTCGGCGCCTCAGTTCCCTCATCTGTAAAACGGGGACGAAGACCGCGAGCCCCACGTGGGACGACCCGATTCCCCCGCGTCTACCCCGCCGCTTAGAACGGTGCTCGGCCCGTAGTGAGCGCTTAACGGATACCGACGTTACCGTCTGCCAACTCTGCTGTACTGTAACGATTTATGGTATCATTTTAAGCACTTACTACGCGCCAGGCACCGTCGTAAGCACCGGGGTCGACAGCGGGTCATTACGTCAGTCCAGGTCCCTGTCCCTCATTGGGTTCACAGTTGAAGGGGGAGAGGGAAAGGGTATCGAATCCCCATTGTACAGTGGAGGAAATGGAGGCACAAAGCAGTCAGGTGACTTATCCAAGGTCACGCAGCAGGCAGGCGGGCCGTTCGAGGGCGCCGCGGTGCGGACCGGACCCCCGGACCCTCGCTCTACGGGGTTGATTACATAGGCCCAAGGCACAGATAATCCAGCCGGCCTAAAGGAACGAAACCGTATCGAGGGGCAGGACGAGGACAAGGAGCCTGTCGACGTCGAGCGGCGCTCCGTCAGTCGATCACGAGTCGGGTGTCGCGTTGGGTCGGGAGACATTTTGCGGGTTGATTGCGGCCACGTCTCATCAGTCGACCTACGGTATTTATCGGGCTCTTACTGCGTGGTATCTACCGAACAGCCGGGGGAGTACGATACATCACCGTCGGTAGAGCTTACCGTCCAGCAGCGTGGCTCAGTGGCGAGAGCCCGGGCTTGGGAGTCGGAGGTCGCGGGTTCGAATCCCGGATCCGCCCCCTGTCAGCCGTGTGACTGTGGACGAGTCACTTCGCTTCTCCGGGCCTCGGTGACCTCATCTGGAAAATGGGGATGAAGACCGTGAGCCCCACGTGGGACGACCCGATGACCCCGGATCTCCCCCAGCGCTTAGAACGGTGCTCTGCGCCTAATAGGCGCTTAACAAATGCCAACATTATTATTATTATCATTAACATTTATTTTTACACTATTTGTTAAATGCTCACTTTGTGTCAAGTAGCGTACAAGTAAATTAGGTTGGACACAGTCCCTGTCCCACAAGGGGCTCTGAGTCTAAGTAGGAGGTAGAACAGGAGGACTGAGGCACAGAGAAGAAGAAGAAGAAGAATGATTATGATAATGACGATGATGACGGTATCCGTTAAGCGCTTCCTATGTGCCAGGCACTAGTCTAAGCACTGGGGTAGCTACAAGATGATCGGGTTGGACACGGCCCCTGTCCCACACAGAGCTCACTGTCTTAATCCCCATTTTCCAGATGAGGGAAGCGAGGCCCAGAGAAGCGAAGTGACTCGCCCCAGGTCACACAACAGACAGGTGGCGGAGCCGGGGTTAGAACCCATAGCCTTCTGACTCACAGGCCTGTGCTCTATCCCCTCGGCCACGCTGCTTCTCCGCAGCGTGGCTCACTGGAAAGAGCCCGGGCTTTGGAGTCAGAGGTCAGGGGTTCGAATCCCGGCTCGGCCACTCGGCAGCTGGGTGACTTTGGGCGAGTCGCTTAACTTCTCGGTGCCTCAGTTACCTCCTCTGTCAAATGGGGACGAAGACCGGGAGCCCCACGTGGGACGACCCGATTCCCCTGCGTCTACCCCGGCGCTTAGCACGGTGCTCGGCACGTAGTGAGCGCTTAACAGATAACCAACGTTATTATTAAGTGACTTGCCCAAGGTCACACGGCAAGCAGTTGGCAGAGCCGGGGTAATGATGATAATAATGATAATGTTGGTATTTGTTAAGCGTTTACTAGGGGCAAAGCACTGTTCGAAGCACTAGGGGGATGCAAGGTGATCAGGTCGTCCCACGTGGGGCTCACAGTTTTAATCCCCATTTTACAGATGAGGTTACTGAGGCATAGCGAATAATAATAATAATATTGGTATTTGTTAAGCGCTTACTCCGTGCAGAGCGCTGTTCTGAGCGCTGGGGAGATGCAGGGTCATCAGATTGCTCGTGGCTCAGTGGAAAGAGCACGGGCTTTGGAGTCAGAGGTCACGGGTTCGAATCCCGGCTCGGCCACTCGTCAGCCGGGTGACCGTGGGCGAGTCACTTCACTTCTCTGGGCCTCAGTGACCTCGTCTGTAAAATGGGGACGAAGACCGGGAGCCCCACGTGGGACGACCCGATCCCCCCGCGTCTCCCCCGGCGCTTAGAACGGTGCTCTGCACGTAGTGAGCGCTTAACAGATACCAACATTATTATTATTATTATTATTATTAGATTGTCCCACGTGAGGCTCACGGTCTTCATCCCCATTTGACAGATGAGGGAACTGAGGTGCAGAGAAGCGAAGTGACTTAGAGAAGCGAAGTGACTTGTCCAAAGTCGCCCAGCTGGCAAGCGGCGGAGCCGGGATTAGAACCCGTGACCTCTGACTCTCTTTCCACTGAGCCACGCTGCTTCTTAATGAGCGCTAACTGTGTGCAGAGCACTGTACTAACCGCTTGGGAGAATCCAATGCGACGGAGCTGGTAATCAGATTCCCCTGCCCGCCACGAACCTCCAGTCGCGAGGGCGAGACGGATATTACTATAAATCCCAAAATTACTGATGTGCGCGCAAGCGCCGTGGGGCTGAAGGTGTCGGGGGGGGGGCGGGGGGGGCGGGTGGATCAAGGGAACGATTAGGGCGACGCAGAAGGGAGCGGGAGAAGAGGAAATGAGGATTTCGTCAGGGAAGGCCCCTTGGAGGAGGCGTGCCTTCAGTAAGGCTTCGAAGGTGGGGAGAGTTATCGTCCGTCGCGTATGGAGAGGGCGTTCCAGAAGCGTGGGCGAGAACCGAAATAGATTAGGCGCTCAGCACGGTGCTTTGCACACGGTAAGCGCTCAGTCAATACAATTGAATGAACGAATGGATGAATAATAATAACAGTAATGGCACTCGTTAGGCGCTATGTGCCGAGCCACCTCGGAAGAGGGCTAGGATTAACATCCCGAAACTCTTGATTCCCACCGACGCAGGCCCGGTGAACTTTCCGGAGTTAAGCACGTATGGCCACGCGCCGCCCGTGACTGGTTTTCTATTAAAACCAAACGCTCGAGTGTAGTCGCTACAGGTTGCCTCTGATTAATTTGGTCGGCCCGGCTCTAAATTTTGCATTCCCTTCCTCCGTAGCTACGAAGGTTGGTAAAGAATGGAAAAATCTCGGGAGCGACAGGCGGGTCACCGTATGATCGCGCACCGGAGAAAAAAGCACCGAGGATACGGAGACGGAAGAATCGTGTGTAATTTACGGTGCAGAGATGAGCGGTGGTCAGGAATGAAGCCACGCTTTATTTCAGATGTTCAATCGCTGTCAGATATGACCCCGGTGTGATTTAGCTAAATATTTTCAGCATAATACCGTAGAGCCATCGTTAATTACACCGCTCTCCGATCGACTGCGGAGAGTCGGATCGAAAGGGCGCCGTTGGAACCCAAGTCGACGCGAGTCTCCGCCAAGACGGGGAACTGTTACGTAACGAAATAATATTTCCTATGATGACAGCTGCGTATTACCCGAGTCAGAGATTAACGGGACGGGTTATTTATCGACCCCGCCTCCGAAACGGCCCGGGTCTCGTTGCCGAGTGCCGACGGGGAGGGCGACCGGGAAGAGGGAAGGAGGCCGTTCTTCCCGAAATCACGTTCGCCCTATCGCCGGCGGACGCTTTCCTTGAGAAACGCGAGGTGGGGTTTCGAAAGCCGCGCCGATCTGTCCCCGAGACGGCCGATCTGTGGCGGGCCTAGAATGGGACCCGGGAGTCGACTGGCGTATCCCTCGAGGCATTCGGAGAAAGATCAGCCTGCCTATCGGTACGTAATAGCGTTCTGCGGGGCGACGGTCGGTAGCTTTGATAAATCCTTCCCCCGGAGGCCTGGGGAGACGAGGGGAGACTAGCCAGAGGACTCGATCGATCGCCCCCTCCGCTGGGGGCACAGTGAGAGCAGATGGGCCGGAATTAGAGGCGGGTCGCGGGGGGGCAGCGTGACGGAGGACTTTGGTGACCTGCGCTTTTTTCCCGGTCGCCGTTAGAATAGGCGGGTCCGGAAGGGAGCCCCGTTGACCGTGGTGGTTCAGTCAGTCGGTCAGACAAGAGGAGCAGCCCGGGCTAGCGGACGGAGCGCGGGGCCCGGGAGACAGAAGGCCCTGGGTTCTAATTCTGGCCCCGCCACTTGTGGGCTGTGTGACCTCGAGCAAGTGGCTTCACGTCTCTGGGCCTCAGTTACCTCTTCTGTAAAATGGGGATTAAGGCTGGGAGCCCAGTGCGGGGAACGGACTGGGTCCGAGCTCATTAGCTTCTACCTACTTCGGCGCTTAGAACGGTTCCTGGCACATATTAAGCGCTTAATGAATACCCTAAAAAAATCAATCAGTGGTATTTATTGGGAATTTACTAGGTGCAGGGCACGGAACTGAGCACTTGGGGAGTACAATACAACAGAGTTGGTAGACGCGATCCCCGCCCACAGGGAATCTACAGTCTACCGGGGGGAGACAGACTTGAAGAAGGATTAGAGGTAGGGGAAATAGTAGCCTTGAAATCGTACAGCGATAATAATAATGAAGGTCAAAATAACCATCCTCGTGATAATTGTGGCACCTAGGAAACACTCAAAAAACCCCCACAGACCAGGGGCCTGAGAGTCAGAGGAACCGGGTTCTAATCTCAGCTCTTCCACGCGCTCGCTCGGCGACCCTGGGCAAGTCACTTCGCTTCTCCGTGCCTCAGTTTTCTCATCATTAATAAGATGATTCGATATCTGTTCTCCCTCCTACTTAGACTGTGAGCCTCAAGTGGAGCAGGGAGTGGACCCGATCCGTTTACCCTTTAATGATAATAATAATAATAACGTTGGTATTTGTTAAGCGCTCACTATGTGCCGAGCACTGTTCTAAGCGCTGGGGTAGACGCAGGGGAATCAGGTCGTCCCACGTGGGGCTCACAGTCTTACAGATGAGGGATCTGATCTTACAGATCCCTCACAGATGAGGGAACTGAGGCACAGAGAAGTTGAGTGACTCGCCCACAGTCACACAGCTGTCAAGTGGCGGAGCTGGGATTCGAACTCATGACCTCTGACTCCAAAGCCCGGGCTCTTTCCACTGAGCCACGCCGCTTCTCTTTAACTACCCCGGTGCTTAGCACAAGGTAAGCCCTTAACGAATACCGCTATTATCATCAGGCTCCGACTCTGAGACGGAGGGAGACCCGGCATTTTATCCGGGCTTTACAGGGGAGGAAACTGAGGTTCCCCACTCTGACCCAGGCCAGACCATCGTTCCACGTTTGTCAACCAAAGAATGAGGGCTAAACTTTCCGCGTTGAGATGATTCCATTTTTTTTTTTGAATAATAATGTTGGTATTCGTTAAGCGCTCACTACGCGCAGAGCACCGTTCTAAGCGCCGGGGGAGACACGGGGTCATCGGGTCGTCCCACGGGAGGCTCACGGTTCATCCCCATTTGACAGATGAGGGAACCGAGGCACAGAGAGGTGAAGCGACTCGCCCACGGTCGCACAGTTGACCAGCGGCAGAGCTGGGATACGAACCCTATGTCTCACAGAGGGCTTGATCGTCAATCAGCCCCTCTGTCGGTGGCATTTACCGGGCACCCACCGCATGCCGACGCTGCGCAAAATGCTCGAGGCGCGCCCCAGAAACAAGACGCGCTTTACCCGCTCTCTAGGGAGGGCCCTACAATCTACTACGGGAGGCAGGCAGACAAAAAACGGTCGTGCGAATGGCAGGGTGATAGATAGAATGTGTAATTAAATGTACCGCCGAACACACGCGTATCCGAAATGCCAAGGAGAGCGCCAACCAGGTCCGGAAGGGCAGTAAGCAAGCCTATCCTTCACTCCGCCGCCCGGCTCGTCTTCCCGCGGAAACGATCCGGGCACGTCACTCCCCTTCTTAAACACCTCCGGCGGTCGCCCGTCGACCTGCGCTCCAAACAGAAACTCTCCACTCTAGGCTTGGAGGCTCTCCGTCCCCTCGCCCCCTCCTACCTGTCCTCCCTCCTCTCTTTCCGCCGCCCACCCCGCCCGCTCCGCTCCCCCGCCGCCCGCCCCCTCGCCGTCCCCCGGTCTCGCCCGGCCCGCCGTCGACCCCCGGGCCGCGTCCTCCCGCGGTCCCGGGCCGCCCTCCCTCCTCGCCTCCGCCGGACCGGTTCTCTTCCCCTCTCCGAAACCCTACTTAAGGCCCGCCTCCTCCGAGAGGCCTTCCCGGACCGAGCTCCCCTCCTCCCTCCGCTCCCTCTACCGCCCCCCCTTCGCCTCTCCGCGGCCTAACCCTCTTCTCCCCCCATCTCCCTCCGCTCCTCCCCCTCTCCCTCCCCACCCCCTCGGCACCGCGCCCGTCCGCTCGACCGTAGATATCTTCATCGCCCTATCTATTCTGTTAACGAGACGTCCGTCGCCTCGATTCTATTTAGTCGCCACTGTTCTCACGAGCCGTCCTTCCCCTCGACTCTATCCGTCGCCGTCGTCCCCGTCCGTCCGTCTCCCCCGATCGGACCGTGAACGGCGGGGACCGTCTCTATCCGTCGCCGACTCGTTCCTTCCGAGCGCTTAGTACGGTGCTCTGCCCACAGTAAGCGCTCAGTAAATACTATTGAATGAATGAATGAATGAATGAAAGACGGGCAGAGAGCCGGTAACGCCTCTGCCCAGCCCCCGCCAACCTTCCGGCACTTAGGAGACCCGCGGTCGGTACGGCCGGCGAACGCGTCTGGCGTATCGGACTCCCCCAAGCGCTTAGCACAGCGCTCTGCCCGCCGCGGGTGCTCGATACATACCGTCGACGGGTAGGAAACCGTCATACTGTTGTGCCGGCCTTCAGAATTAGGATTCTCAAGCTAAGAGCCGAGAAGTGAGAGAGAGAGAGCAGAGAGCGGGGGAAGACGAAACCCGAGAGAAGGAGCGAGGAAGAGAAACCTTCACGGGGAGACGGATATTGTCATTTCCCGTTTTACAGATGGGGAAGCAGATGCCCAGAGGAACGATAAAGAGTATTTAACTAATGAAACACATGGGGCGGGACGAGGACAGCAGTTCTCCAACCCACTCTGGGTGAGACACGGTTAAAGTCGGACCGGAGAGCGGCTAAATTTGAGCCTTTTGACCTGGGCACCGCTCCTGCCTAGGCCCCTCTTGGAGGAAAAGGGATAATAACAATGTTGGTATCTGTTAAGCGCCTACTGTGTGCAGAGCACCGTTCTAAGCGCCGGGGTAGACACAGGGGAAACGGGTCGTCCCACGTGGGGCTCCCGGTCTTCATCCCCATTTTCCAGATGAGGTCACTGAGGCGCAGAGCAGTGAAGTGACTCGCCCACGGTCACACAGCTGACGAGTGGCCGAGCCGGGATTCGAACCCATGACCTCGGACTCCCAGGCCCGGCTCTTTCCGTCCTGTGTGGGACCGGGGCTGGGTCAGACCTCGTCTCGTCCCCGGCGCTTCGAACGGTGCTTGGCACATAGTAAGCGCCTAGCAAATACAAATCTCTCGTTCCCCGCCTGCCAAGTTTCCACCGGCGCCCGGAGCGTGACGAGCAGGTCGGATTTATTGAGCGTTTACTCTGCGCTGAGCACTGGGCTAACCGCCGGGGAGCTTTGAGTAGAACGACAGACACATTCCCTGTCCACAAAAAGCTTACGGTCTTATGAGGGGAGGGGAGGGAGGCAGCCCGGAGGTGTTTGACGAGCGCATGATAATGATAAAAATAACGTCGCTATCTGTTAAGCGCTTACTATGTGCAGAGCACCGTTCTTAAGCGCCGGGTCACCACCCAGGGTCGTCGGGTCGTCCCACGTGAGGCTCACGGTCTTCATCCCCATTTCCCAGATGAGGGAACTGAGGCCCGGAGAAGTGAAGCGACTTGCCCACTGTCGCCCAGGTGCCGAGTGGCAGAGCTGGGATTCGAACCCACGACCTCTGCCTCCCAAGCCCGGGCTCTTTCCACTGAGCCACGTCGCGTCTCACGCCTCCTACCTGCCCAGCAGCCCCCGAGCTCCTCCCTGTCCAGATTATCTCCTGGCGGCAATGGCAAGAGATGCGACCCCTAGAAATAATGTTAATCGGTAAAGAACTGGGTAATAATAATGATGATAACAATAATAATAATGAGGTTGATGAAGAGCAGTGTTCCCTAGTGGAAAGAACTGGAGCCTGAGAGTCAGAGGACCTGGGTTTCCAATCCCCGCCCTGCCATTTCTCTGCTCTTTGACTTTAGGCAAGTCACTTAGGCAAGTCACAGAGAAGCGGCGGAGCTCAGTGGCAAGAGCCCGGGCTTTCACTCGTTCATTCAATAGTATTTATCGAGCGCTTACTCCGTGCAGAGCACTGGACTGAGCGCTCGGAATGGACAAATCGGCAACAGATAGAGGCGATCCCCGCCCACTGACGGGCTCACGGTCTAATGGGGGGAGACGGAAGGAGGAGAACGACGGCAATAAATAGAATCGAGGCGATGTACATCTCGTTAGCAAAATAAATAGGGTAATAAAAACATATACAATTAGAGCGAACGAGCACGGTGCTGAGGGGAGGGGGAGGGGGAGGAGCAGAGGGAAAGGGGGGAAAAGAGGGCTTAGCTGAGGGGAGGCGAAGGGGGGGTAGAGGGAAAAGGGGGAGCTCGGTGTGGGAAGGCCTCTCGGAGGAGGCGAGCTCTAAGTAGGGTTTCGAAGAGGGGAAGAGAACGAGTGGGGCGGAGGCGAGGAGGGAGGCCGTTCCGGGACCGCGGGAGGACGCGGCCCGGCGGGGTCGACGGCGGGACGGGCGAGACCGGGGGACGGCGAGGGGGCGGGCGGCCGGAGGAGCGGAGCGGGCGGGGGCGGTAGAAAGAGAGAAGGGAGGGGCCGACGCCAACTCCCTCTCCGGTGAGCGCGAGGGAGGGGGAGAAGGAGAGGCCTCCGCCGGAGAGAGCGGCGGCCGAGATCGTGTCTTCGGGAGTGAGCCAAGTCTCCGTAAGGGCCAGGAGGAGGACGGGGAGAGAGCGGGAAAGGAAGAGGTCATGGATGAAAGGTAGTTTACCTGTAATGGAGCCGGGGGGGGGCGGGGGCAGAGGCCACACTGGAAAGTAGCTGTGGGTTCAAGGGCGGGAGGGCGGGAGAGCGGGGGGAGGGGAGGGTTTGGATGGGAAGGAGGTTGGCGGGGCCCTGGACGGGGAGAGGGGGATGAGGGGTGGCGGTGGGACGGGAGGACTGGGATGGGGCGTGAGGGGGGAAGAGGGAAGGGGGGAGGGGGGGAGGAGGGGGTTCGGTGGGGGGGAGCGTAGGGGGAGGGGGAAGAGGGGTGGCGCCGGTAAAGTGGGGTTCTAGGGCGGGGGAGGGGAGGGGGGGAGGAGGCAGAGGAGAGAGCGGGAAAGAGCTGAGCGAGAGAGGGGAAGGGGAAGGAGAGGATTCGGAGGGGCAGATCGGGGCGGGGAGAGACTCGGCGAGGCCGGAGAGGTAGGTGGCGGCACTGACGACGATTAACCATCACGTGCGAAAGCGGTAATCTAGTGCCACGATACGATAAAATAGCATCGACAAGCGGGTGACGACCGGGGTGGGGTGTCGACCCGACCGAGGGTCGACCCGATCGGAATCCAAGTGAAAAGGCCAGCGGCGAGGAGAGTCCCGGGGCTCACGTCCAGATGTCCGTGAGGCGGCGGCGGCGGGAGCCCCGAGGATGTCCGGGGGGCGGGTCGGGGCGTAGGCGGCGGCTAAGGTGAGGTAACACGAGGACGACGAGGACGTCGTCGGCCGGGCCGGGCCGGGGGAGATGGAGCACCTCACGGGGGAAGAGGGAGTGAGGCCTTCCCAACATGGACGCTTCCCGGCGGAGAGCGGCGAGGGCGGTTGGGAGGAGCAAGGGAGCACAGGGTCCCCGGGCCCGAGCGAGCGGGGGAGCACGACGTCCCCAGGAGCAGAATGGGAGCTGGGGTCTGCGGGGTCGGCGGGGGCGGGGGGGAGGGGGTTTCCTCGGCGTGGGAGTCCCGGAGCGGGGGTGCGGAGGCCCGGGCGGCAGAGGCGACCGTCATTCAGCGCGGGGGCAGGTGATGGAGGACCCCTAGCGCGGCTCCCAGGAGGCGGAGGTCCGGAGCGGCCGCGGGGCGATGCCCGGAGGAGCGGGGTTGGCGCGGGCGCGGCTCCGGGTGCGGGCGCGGGCGCGGGCGTTGGGAGGGTCGGCTCGGCTCGGCTCCCCCCCGCCCCCCTGCCCCCGGGAGAGGCGGTGGCGGCTGGGACGAGGGGGCGGGCGGCGGGCGAAGGGGGTGGGGGGGGCGGGGGGCGTCGGCGGGAAGAGGGTCCGGGCGGCCCGGGGCTCCGCCGCCAGGGAGAGGAGCTCCCCGCTCCACGTGGCGGCCCGTTGGTCCGGGAAGGAGGGGACCGGCGCGCCGAGGCTCAGCCCCGAGGGAGCGCACATCCCCAGCCCGCGTGGCGCTGGCTCCGAGGGTCCGGGCGGTGCCAAGGCTCAAGTCAGAGGTCATGAGTTCGAAGCCCGGCTCTGCCACTTGTCACCCGTGCGACCGTGGGCAAGTCACTTCATTTCTCTGGGCCCCTCGTCTGGAAAACGGGGATTAACCGTGAGCCTCACGTGGGCCGACCCGACGACCCCGTATCTCCCCCAGCGCTTAGAACGGTGCTCCGCGCACAGTAGGGGCTTAACAGATACCGCCATTATTATTTATCATTACTTCATTTCTCCGTCTTCGCCTGTAAAATGGGGATTAAGACCGTGAGCCCCACGTGGGACGACCCGACGACCCCGTATCTCCCCCAGCGCTTAGAACGGTGCTCCGCACACAGTAAGCGCTCACCAGATAGCGACATTATTATTATTCTTGAAACGGGGATTGAGACGGGGAGCCCCACGTGGGACGGAAGTTGCGTCCAACCCGATTCGTTTGTATCCGCCCCAGTGCTTAGCGCAGTGCCCGGCACGTAGTAGATGCTTAACGAATACCGTGATAACGCTTATCGTTATTATCAAGCCTCTGACGCCCAGGCCCTTTCCACTTAACGCATACTAAAATCACTAATATACGTAAGGTGGGCGGGGAACGTGTCCACCGACTCAGTCACGTTGCACGTCCCCACGCGGTACGGTGTTCCGCGTGCGGTAAGCGCTCGATAAACCCCGTCGATTCAGGGATTCATCACGCCTTTCGCCGGAGAGAAGGGGTCATCCCGGGATGAGAACCCATCGTCCCGCCACGTACTTTCAGCTTTCTGACTCCGGCCGAATCTCGCTCTCCCAACGGTAGCTGTGGGCGAGGAGCCCATCGACGCTCCAGCGAAGGAGAGGCGGCGTTAGGGCAAGAGATGATTATCTTCCACAGTGCCGGAGACGTCTTAATCGCCTTGGGCGTAGAGCCGGCGCTTGCAGCTCCTCCGTTGAGTTGCGAATGGCCCGATCCCTTCGCGCTAATCCGCTTTAGCCGTGAGACAGTAACGAGGGACGGGTCTTTGCGGAGCCTCTCGCCTCCACTTGCCCAACTGCCCTCTTCTCCCACCGCTCCCCAGCTTGCGCTCTCCATTCCCCCCGAGCTCACCTAGCTCTGCCTCCCTCTCGACTGGGCCGTTCCCGACCCCTACCCCGCGTCCCCCCCCCCCCCCCGCCGCCCGGAACTCCCTCCGCCCTTCGGATCCGCCGGACCGCCGTCGGTCGTCGGTCACTGGTAACCGTCGAACTCAGAACCGTGGACGGAACACCGTACCGAGTGCTTGGAGGTTCACAGTCTAGTGGGGGAGACTGAGGATCAGTAGATCAGGGAGAGGGGAAGTAGCGTAGTGTGAGAATATTCGCAGAAATGTGGTGGGACTAGGGTGAGTATCCAAGTCCTTTAGGGGTACGCAGCTCGATCTTCAGAACCCTCAAGAGACTCCACCTCCTCCCGGAAGCAGCGCGGCTCGGTGGAAAGAGCCCGGGCTGGGGAGTCAGAGGTCGCGGGTTCTAATCCCGGCCCTACCGGCAAGTCGCTTCACCTCTCTGGGCCCCGGTGACCTCATCTGTTAAAATGGGGATTAAAAAATGTGAGCCCCGCGTGGGACAACCTGTATCTCCCCCAGCGCTTAGAACAGTGCTCAGCACACAGTAAGCGCTTAACAAATGCCAACATAGAGAAGCGGCGTGGCTCGGTGGAAAGAGGCCGGCCTTGGGAGTCGGAGGTCGTGGGTTCTGATCCCGGCTCCGCCGCCTGCCAGCTGGGTGACTTCGGGCGAGTCGCTTGGCTTCTCTGTGCCTCAGTGACCCCATCTGGAAAATGGGGATTAAAACTGCGAGCCCCACGTGGGACATCCTGATCAGCTTGCACTGCGCTTAGAACGGTGCTTTGCACATAGTAAGCGCTTCACAGATACCACCATGAAAGCCTTCCCCAATTAAGTTCCAACTGCTCACAATTCATCACATCGCAGATGTCCTTAGCACTTAGGTTTAATAGACCCGAGCACTTACCCAAATCCTCAACTTATGCCGACTTACCCTCCTCCGTCTATTCAACCTCTCTCATCGCCAGCTGTATTTTTGGTTCTTCCTTGGGAGGACCCGCTCGGAGATCCGTTCTGGGTCCCTTGGACAACTCGTTGGCTCCCCCGCCTTCAACTGTCGCCCTCTCTTTTTTTTTTTTTATTTTACATAGACTATTTTTTCAGGCCTCACTATGCGGCCAACACTGTTCTAAGCCCCGGGGTGGATAAAAGTTGGTTAGTTTAGACACAGGCCCTGTCCCGCATGGGGCTCGCCGTCTAAGTAGGAGGAAGAGCAGGAGAACCGAAGCACAGAGAAGTGAAGGGACTTGACCCAGGTCACACGTTAATAATAATAATGATGTTGGTATTTGTTAAGCGCTTACTATGTGCAGAGCCCTGTTCTAAGCGCTGGGGGAGATCCAGGGTCATCAGATTGCCCCACGTGAGGCTCACAGTCTTCATCCCCATTCTGCAGATGGGGGCACTGAGGCCCAGAGAAGTGAAGTGACTGGCCCACAGTCACCCAGCTGACAAGCGGCAGAGCCGGGATTCGATCCCCTGACCTCCGGACTCCCGAGCCCGGGCTCTTTCCGCTGAGCCCGCGCCGCTCTGGCAGAGCCGGCCTTAGAACCCAGGTCCTCTGACTCCCAGCCTGTGCTCATTCCACTAGGCCCCGCTGCTTCTCACTGCCGATGTTTTCCAAATCAACCTCTCCAGCCCCGACCTCTCTCCTCCTCTGCCGTCTTGCATTTCCTCCGGCCCCCGGGACAGCCCTCCCTGGGTGTCTCAGGGAACGCCTCGAACGGAACGCAACCGAAACGGAGCTCCTCATCTTCCCTCCCATATCCGGTCCCTCCCTCAACTTTCCCATCGCTGTAGACGGCACCACCGTCCTCCCCGTCCCACAAGCCGGTCACCTTGGCCTTATCCTCGACTCGCCTCGCTCATTAAACCAGCAGAGTGGGTCTGTCAAAATCCTGTGGGTCCTTCCTTCGGATCGCTAGAATCCGCCCTCTCCTCTCCATCCAAACTGCCAACACGTGGATAATACTAATAATGATGATGTTGGTATTTGTTAAGCGCCGGGGCAGATACAGGGTCATCGGGTCGTCCCACGTGAGGCTCACACTTAATCCCCATCTTCCAGATGAGGTCACCGAGGCCCAGAGAAGCGAAGCGACTCGCCCACGGTCACACGGCTCTTTCCACCGAGCCGCGCTGGATCCAACCGCTTATCCTATCCCGACTTGCCTCCTGCGCCGGTCTCTTCACTGACCTCCCTGCCTCCTGTCTCTCCCCTCTCCCGTCCGTACGGCATTCTGCCGCCTCGGTCACTTCTCTGAAAAACCTTTCCGTCCGCGTCTCCCCTCTCCTCAGAAACCTTGAGGGGTTGCCCACCCTTCTCCACCTCAAGCAGAACCTTCTCGCCATCGGTTTCGGCCGCTTGGCAGCTGTGTGACTTTGGGCAAGTCACTTCACTTCTCGGTCCCTCAGTGACCTCATCCGGAAAATGGGGATTAAGACCGCGAGCCCCACGTGGGACGACCCGATTCCCCCGTGTCTCCCCCGGCGCTTAGAACGGTGCTCGGCACATAGTGAGCGCTTAACAGATACCGACATTATCATTATTTAGCAGCGCTCAGATCAGCTCTCCCCGTCCTATCTCGCCTCCCCCACTACAAACCAGTCCGCAAGCTTCTCTCCCCTAACACCGGCCTACTGACCGCGCCTCGTTCTCCTCTCTCCCGCCGTCGACCCCTCACCCGCGTCTTCCCTCCTCCCTCCATCGTCATATCTGACGGACCACCACTCTACCATCTTCCCTTAATAGACATTCAGTAGATGCCACTGACTGATTGACCCCCCTGGAGAGGTACCGATGGCCATAAGATGGCCGTCACTGGGGCTGTGGAACTGCTCTGTCTGTCTGGGTTTTCAAGGGTAGTTCAGGAGGAAAACCAGGACTAGTTTTCTCTAGTTTGGACTGGATACGCGGTGTCCGTTAAGCGTACACTTTGTTCGGAGCACTGTAATAATGTTGGTATTTGTTAAGCGCTCACTATGTGCAGAGCGCCGTTCTAAGACACAGGGTCATCGGCTTGTCCCCCCGTGAGGCTCCCGGTCTTCATCCCCATTTTACAGATGAGGGAACTGAGGCCCAGAGAAGTGAAGTGACTGGCCCACGGTCACACGGCTGACAAGCGGCAGAGCCGGGATTCGAACCCACGACCTCTGACTCCCACGCCCGGGCTCTTTCCACCGAGCCGCGCTGCCTCATGCTGCTGAGAGATCCTCTCTGGTCGTTGGCTAGAAAAGAGGCTGACGGCGAACTCCTTGAGGGAGGGAATCGGATTTGCTCATTTGATTGTACTCTCCCAAGCGCTTAATAATGTTGGTATCTGTTAAGCGCTCACTATGTGCAGAGCACCGTTCTAAGCGCCGGGGGAGACACGGGGGAATCGGGTCGTCCCACGTGGGGCTCGCCGTCTTTATCCCCATTTTACAGACGAGGTCACTGAGGCACCGAGAAGTGAAGCGACTTGCCCAGTCACACGGCTGACGAATGGCAGAGCCGGGATTCGAACCCACGACCTCTGACTCCAAAGCCCGTGCTCTTTCCACTGAGCCACGCCGCTTCTCGCAGTGTCCGTTAAGCGTACGCTTTGTTCGGAGCACTGTACTGAGAGCAGGACGTCGTTGGGGAGGGATTGTCTCTATCTGTTGCCGAATTGCACTTTCCAAGCACTTAGTACAGTGCTCTGCACACAGTAAGCGCTCAGTAAGTCCGACCGAACGACTGAATGAATGCAGATGGGACACATTCCCCGTCCCAAGATAAGGCTCACCGGCTAAGAATGAGGGGAACGGGGATTGGCTCCCCACTTTGCAGATGAGAAAACTGAGGCCCAGGGAAGAGAAGCGAAGGGAAGACGAGGTCGCACAGCCATCAAGGGGCAGAGATAATAATAATGATGGAATTTGTGAAGCGCTTACTATATGCAAAGGACTGTTCGATAGCGCCGGGGTAGATACAGAGTCATCAGGCTGTCCCACGTGGGGCTCAAGGGCTCAATCCCCATTTTGCAGATGAGGTAACTGAGGCACAGAGAAGTTAAGCCACCGGCCTAAAGTTAGACAGCTGATAAGTGGCCGAGCAGGGATTAGAACCCAAGCCCTCTGACTCCTAAGTCGGTGCTCCTTTCGCGCTGCTTCTCTCCTGCCTCCTCCTCGCTGCCTCGGCAAACGTGGCGCAGTGGCAAGAGCCCGGGCTTTGGAGTCGGGGGTCATGAGTTCGAATCCCTGCTCCGCCACTCGTCAGCTGGGTGACCGTGGGCGAGTCACTTCACTTCTCTGAGCCTCAGTTCCCTCATCTGGAAAATGGGGCTGAAGACCGGGAGCCCCCCGTGGGACGACCCGATGCCCCTGTGTCTACCCCGGCGCTTAGAACAGTGCTCGGCACATAGTAAGCGCTTAACGGATACCGACGTTAAACCTCAGCTGCACTGAGGCTTTCTTGACCTCAGGAGAGATGAGGCGGAGGGAACGTGTCTAGTTTTCTACTGTTCTCTCCCAAGTGCTCCGCACAGTGCTCTGCACCCAGCGAGTGCCCAGTAAGTACGAACCGCCGACTGACTGACTGCCTTTATAATAATAATAATCATGTGGTATTTGTTAAGCGCTTACTAGGTGCAAAGCACTGTTCTAAGCGCTGGGGGGGGATACAAGGTGATCAGATATTGTCCCGCGTGGGGCTCACGGTTTTTAATCCCCATTTTCCAGATGAGGTAACCGAGGCACAGAGAAGTGAAGTGACTCGCCCACGGTCGCGCAGCTGGCACACGGCAGAGCCGGGCTTCGAACCCATGACCCCTGACGCCCAAGCCCGGGCTCTTGCCACTGAGCCGCGCTGCTCCTCGGCTCACTTTAGTCCGCCGCACTACAAAGAGCCCAAGGGAAGGAGCCAGACGTGGGAGGATGATGAAATTCCGGCTAGGTGGAGGGCAGCTTTTCTGTTCCTCCATGACCTTGGGCTGACCTCCTGAATCCCACCCGGCTCCCCGGCGCGGAACAGACCCTCGAAAGAACCATCAGCCGGGGGAGCCTCGGGAAGTGGGGGCCTGATTTCGGCTGGAGACGAAGTCTCGGGCGACCGCTTTCTTCTCCCCGCCAACGGCCGTGGAGCACGCGGGTGTCGGGGACGGAATCCCGTAAAACGGCCCGTACGCCGCCGTCCCGCGTCCGTGGATGCCGGCGAGACTTTCCAGGCTCCCCTGGATGGGGAAGAGTTGAGCTTTCGACGGAAACGGCCTCGGGTGTCGCACCAAGTTCAGAGAGCGTTATGACTTTCAGACCGTTCCCCGAGTTGTGCTTAATTTTAACTTCATTAACTTCCTGTTCTGTCACAACAGTCGAACGAGGATTTCTTCATGAGCAGTATTCAGATCGGCTTTTAATGAGCTATTTAATTAAAGGCTAATTGAGGTGAATTCATTAAAGGTTTCTAAATTATACTTATCAGGGTAGCTATGTTTTAAGATAAGTCTTAAATATTTGTTTTATACTGCCTTGTTTGATCATGAAAGTACGTATAAAATTATTTTTTCCTGGCCTAATTAGAATCGGGGTACATTTGTCTTCCTCGGGACAGTTCACACGCGTGGATCTAATGAGCGTTTATAGCTGGACTTGAGATAAGAGCCTGGCCTGGCGGATGCAGCCCGGGCCCGGGAGTCGGAAGGATCCCGGTTCCCATCCCGGCTCCGTCGCCAGTCTGCTGGGCGACCTGGGGCCGGTCACTTCACTTCTCTGGGCCTCAGTTACCTCATCTGTAAAATGGGGGTGAAGACGGTGAGGCTCGTGTCGGGCGGGGGGGGGGGGCTGTGTCCAACCCGATTAGCTTGTTTGGCACATAGTGAGCGCTTAAGAAATATCATCCCTGAAAAAGGGCAGGACCCCTTCCCCGCGACGCATCCGGGGAGCGGCTGGCCCAAAGGATTCGGGCGTCCGTCGGGATCGCCTCGCCGACCGGCCTCCGTCCGGGATTTTGCCCATCTCCTTTCCCGCCTTGAGCCGTCGGCTAGCTAGCGAATGACGAACGGGCGCGTTACGGAAACAACTGTTGGATTTTCTCTTTCCTCTCTGGGACGGGACCGGGTCGAGTCGCGCCGATAAAGCGTCACGGTCCCCCTCCGCTGGGCGTCCTAGGCTGCTTCGCGATTGGGATCTTCAGCAGTGCTGCTCGCCGGCTAAGTAGATCGAGGTCCTTAGATCAGTCAGTCGATCGCTCGTATTCGTTGAGAACTTACTGTGTGCAGGCCACTGAACTAGGCGCTCGGGAGGACGCGATGCAGATAGAGTTGCTAGACACGTGCTCTGCCCACGGGGAGCTTACGGTCTGGAGGGAGGGACGGACGTGAACAGAAATGATTAAAATAAATTGCGGGTATGTACGTAATGATGATTGTGGAATTCGTGAAGCGCTTACCGTGTGCCAAGCTGGGGTAGATAAACGGGTCCCACCCGGGGCCCACAATCTACGTAGGGAGGGACACCGGGCATCGAGCCCCACTTTGCAGACGAAGGAACCGAGTCCCGGAGAGGCGCAGCGACTCGCCCACGGTGGCACAGCCGGGACGTGGGGGACCCAGAAGTAGAACCCAGATCCTCTGACACCCAGGCCCCTGATCTTTCCGCCGAGCCCCGCCGCTTCCCTGTACGTGATGTGGGGTTGAAGGCGGGCTGAACGAAAGGTACGAATCCGACCGTAAGGGTGACAGAGAAGGGGGAGGGAGTAGGAGAAATGCGGGCTTAGATATCATCTACCTTTATACCCGACAGATGTTTAAGGGTTAGGGATTCAGTGAGACCTCAAAAAGAAACTCCTAGTGGGAGGAGTTGTACAATACCAACGCTGTTTGTGTTTTTTTGACTTTCCTGTGCTATCTGTTAAGCGCTCTCTACGTGCGAGGCACCACACGCAGCTCTGGGGTAGGTGCTAGGTACCTGGGTTGGACACACGTCCCCGTACCAGGTAAGGTTTACGGTCTCGCCTTGCCCTTAATCCCCATTTTCCAGGTGAGGCGACTGAGGCCCAGAGAAGCGTCGCGACTCGCCCGAGGTCCCTCAGCAGACGAGGGGCGGAGCCGAGATTGGAGCCCAGGTCCTCGGACTCCCGGGATTGTTCCACTAGGCTACGCCGCCTCTCAGCAACGTCGTAATTGTGCCGTGCTGATTTGCCCTCTCCCGAACACTCGGTAGGGACCAATAGATCCCACTGATCGCTAGTAATAACGGCAGTAGCGTTTGTCGAGCACCCGCTGGAGGCAGTGAACCGTACCAGGCGCCCGGGGAGGACCGAACACCGAAGTGATGCTTTCCCGACCCACAGAGAGCTTCCGCTCTCACGGCTGGGACGGTCGGAACCGTATCGACAGCTGGAGGGGTCAGAACGAACGAACGGATGCCCACTGAGGATGGCCGTCCACGTGTGTACGAGTGTTAGAGGAGGAGGAATGGCTACCACGTCACTGGCCTCTGGAGGGGGACACGATGATGATAATAACGGTACCTGTGAAGCGCCGGCGACGTGCCGATGGCCGGTCTGAGGGCTGGGGTCGACGCACGCCGATCAGGACGGACACCCGCTCTTAATCCCCATTTTCCAGATACCGAGGCCCAGAGAAGCGAAGTGACTTGCCCGAGGTCACACAGCGGACACGTGGAGGAGCTGGGATCAGAGCCGATCCTCGCCCAAGGGCCCACCCGGACATCCGGGCACCTCATTCCGGGCAGTGGTTCGCGGCGATCGGCGGCGGGCAGGGTGGATTTAGGGTTGTCCGTCCTGTCGGGTTGGCTTCCTTCTTCCGTTCGACCTGAGGTTGGTGGGCCCGGGCTTCTGACAACCGTCCCTTGGGGGTCGGAGGTGGGGAGAAGGGAGCTCGGGGCTTCGCACGGAGTAAGCGCTCGATAAAGACGATCGAATACGAGTGAATGGTGGACATCTCCCAGCGGGGATGAGAGGCAAGATGGTCAAGATGGAGATTTACAAACTGCCGGAGGCAAATGCAGGCCGGAGAACGATCTGCCTCCTCTTCGACGGGCGCATCGCTGCCATCCTCCCAGGGCAACCAAACCAACGTTGGCTCCTTTGAATCTTGAAGGGAACCGATCGCTTCTTCCTCCGAACAATTCCCTTCGAGAAGCCCTGTCCCGCTGCCTCCCGGGTTTGCCTTGGAGACCCTTTGGCCTTTCCCTCAAGTGAAACTTTCATCCGCCTCTCTAGAAACGAGGAGAAAAATGCTTCTTTGTTTATCCTGGCTTACAGTCGCTTGCGATTTCATGCTGACAGAAATCAGCCGGAGTGTCTTCATTTCTTAATGGCTGATAGATTGTTTGGGTTTTTGTCGGGTTGGGGTTTATGCCCCACCGCTTACGAGTCTTTAACTTTAAATACGTTCGCCAAGAAACGGCATCCAACTCCTGACTGGAATATGTTCAAACGTCGATATAATCTCTAATTGCATCTTTAGCATGCAGAGCCTGAGAAAATGGGAAAATCTTAATTGAAAAGTAAAACAATTAACTTTTAATACTTTAGAAATAACAGAGGAGAGCACATTTATGGGCTGGCTGAGGCGGGGAAGAAATGGCGTCATCGGATTGCGGGGTTTTCTTTCTCTTAACTAACGCGTTTGAGTTGTTTTCTTTCGCTGGGCCGGTGGGGAGAAAAGTGAGATTCCAGCAGTTGGTTAGATGGAGGATTCGAGCTCTTTTTCCCTCCTCTTTCTGCCGAGTCTTTTTTTTTTTTTTTTTTTTTGGCTGTAAAATCCATCACGAGAAAATAAACGTTTTGAAAGTGGAATGGTTTCAAGGGGGTGAATGTTGGAATCGAAATGGATCGATCGATCCATCGATGGGACTTATCGAGCTCCTACTGTGGGCAGAGCATTGGGCTAAGTGCTTGGGAGAGTTCATCAGAACAACAACAACAGTAACCAGAACAAAACCCGTTCTCTAACCTCAAGGGACTTACGATCTAAGGCAGGCGGATGGGCCAGAAGGATTTACAGACCGAGCGAAAAGATGCGACTGCTGCCCGTTCACTTGTTTCGATGCCTGTCTCCCCGCTGCTGGACTGTGAGCCTGTTGTGGGCAGGGGTGGTTGCTATATGTTGCTGAATCCCAAGCGCTTAGTGGAGTGCTCTGCGCGGAGTAAGCGCTCAGTAGATGCGATTGAATGAATGAATGAATGATTGGAAGAAACAGATGATTACATTAATACCGTTCAAAGATAATAATAATGTTGGTGTTTGTTAAGCGCTTACTCTGTGCAGAGCACCGTTCTAAGCGCTGGAGGAGATACAGGGTCATCAGGCTGTCCCACGTGAGGCTCACAGTCTTCATCCCCATTTCACAGATGAGGGAACTGAGGCCCAGAGAAGTGAAGTGACTTGCCCACGGTCCCACAGCTGCCAAGTGGCGGAGCCGCGATTCCAACCTCTGACTCCCGAGCCCCGACTCTTTCCGCTGAGCCACGCGGAATAATCTGCCGGGTGCATCGTCCTTTCCAAATGCTTAGTACAGTGCTGTGCACGCGGTAAGCGCTCGATCAATGCTACTGAATGAATGAATGAATGAATGAATGAATGATAAATACGATCGAATGAATATGCTTGAGAAAGTTGACTGAAGCCCCAGTCCCAGGTCCTACCCTGAAGGGGCTTCGCTCTAATATCGGACAAGGCCTCATTCATTCAGTTGTATTTCCCGAGCGCTCGCGCTGTATTAAGTGCTAGGATCTCACGAACACGCGCTTAGTACGGTGCCCGGCACGTAGTAAGCACTTAACAGACACCACAGGTGATGAAGGATGATAATGACGATCCAACATAATGATCCTCTAGACCGTAAGCTCGTTGTGGGCAGGGATCGTGTCTTCCATCTCCGCTCCACTGTCCCCCCTCCCAAGCGCCTGGGACGGCGCTCTGCGCTCACCAAGCGCTCGGTGAATACGCTTGCTCGAGCGAAAGCCCGATCTGATGCCGGTGGCTTTCTGCCCGACCAACGTAACGGAGGCGGGGACCTCTTCCTTGCACGCAGATGTAGGATGTCAGACAGAAGTAGTCAGAACAACCGCACTAATGAAAATATATCGTCGCTCTTATCGGTTTAGTTCGTGCGATTCAATTGTAACAGCACCCAGATCCACCGATAGCGCCGGGGCGATTATCATGGCAAAATGATGGCAGATCATCCACATTTTATGCTTAGAAACGGGACTCAGAGAATAAACTTGCAGCAGGTGTACTGTTAATATACCTATAGAAGCGATAAAAAAGCACCGAAGCCAGATGCAGATCTTAATAGAAACCATGCCTTGAATTTTCTATCGCGATGAGTCAGAGAAGGCGCACGCGACGCTCCTCCAGCTCTCCGCTGTCGCGCCGCGTGCTCCTAAAAAGGTATTTCTCCTTAAGCGCCTACAGGGCCGAGGAACTGGCCTCCAAGCCGCGCGTTCGGGATGGGGCGTGACGTCGTGTCTTCCCGTGAAGGAATTGTCTTCGATGTTGGGCGTACGTTTCCGTAAATTCCATCTGATGCCGATGCCGATGGCATCTGTTAAGCGCTTACCGTGTGCAAAGCACCGTCCTAAGCGCCGGGGAGGACGCGAGGCGATCAGGTTGGGGCTCGCCGTCTTCATCCCCGTTTTCCAGATGGGGGAACTGAGGCCCAGGGAAGTGAAGTGCCTTGCCCCAAGTCACCCGGCCGACACAGCGGCGGGGCCGGGATTTGAACCCCCGACCTCCGACTCCCAAGCCCGGGCGTTTTCCACTGAGCCGTGCCGCGTCTCGAAGGGAGTAGCGGGAGGAGTCATCCGTGCTCGCGAAGCAGCACGGCCTAGCGGCGAGAGTCCGGGCCCGGGAAGCAGAGGAGGTGGGTTCTAATCCCGGCTCCGCCGCTTGTCCGCTGGGTGACCTTGGGCCAGTCGCTTCATTCCTCCGGGCCTCAGTCATCTCATCCGCGAAATGGGGATTAAGACTGTGAGCCCCGTGTGGGCCGGGGACTGGGTCCAACCCGATACCTTGTATCTACTTCAGTGCTTAGTACAGAGCTTGGCACATAGCGAGCACTTAGCACTAATAATAGCAGGACTATAGAAGCAGCGTGGCTCGGTGGAAAGAGCCCGGGCTGAGGCGTCAGAGGTCATGGGTTCGACTCCCGGCTCTGCCGTTTGTCAGCTGTGTGACCGTGGGCGAGTCACTTCACTTCTCTGGGCCCCGGTCACCTCATCTGGAAAATGGGGATGAAGACCGTGAGCCTCACGTGGGACGACCCGATGACCCTGAATCTCCCCCGGCGCTTAGAACGGTGCTCAGCACATAGTAAGCGCTTAACAAATATGAACATTATTAATCGGGGGAGATTAGATTATCTCACCTGAGTTTCACTAATACAGCCACAGACCTCTCGTTTTTCTTCATCCTTTCTGATAACTCCTTCTCCGTCTCACTCTCTGCCTCCTCTTCCTCCTCTCGTCCTCTGGCCACGGGTGTTCCCCGGGGTACCGTTCAAGATCCCTAATGTTTCTCGCTTCACGTTCACTAGGTAGAGAACCCCGATGGGTCAGTCCATCAGTGGTGTCCGCTTAGCCCTTACTGCGCTCGGAGCACTGAGCTAAGCATTCAGGAGAACACAGGGCAAAGGACTAAGTATAGGTGATCCTCGTCCACGAGGAGGCTACAGATTGGAGGGGGAAAGGGAAAGTGAATGAAATAAATCAATTACCGATTAGGCAAATGTCAGAATCCGAGGGCATAATAACGTTGGTGTCTGTTAAGCGCTTACTATGTGCCGAGCACCGTTCTAAGCGCCGGGGGAGATACAGGGGAATCGGGTCGTCCCACGTGAGGCTCCCGGTCTTCATCCCCATTTTCCAGATGAGGTCACCGGGGCCCGGAGCAGTGAAGTGACTCGCCCACAGTCACACAGCTGCCAAGCGGCGGAGCCGGGATCCGAACCCATGACCTCTGACTCCCCCTGAGCCACGTTGCTGCTGATACGCGCAGACGCGCAGTGCGGCCGGGGGAGGGGAGGGTATGAACTCACCCACTCCCGCCGATTCAGTCGCCGATCTGCAATCTTTCGTTGTAGGCCCCTCCCGTGAAACGTAAGCTTCTCGCCGATACTAAGTATGATTCTTACCTCTATCGTACTCTCCCAAGGGCTACACCGTCGGGGTTCAGTAAATCACGTCGATCGATCGATCGACCGATCTAGTTTGCGAAGGTGGGTCACGTGATCAATCCAGGTGTCGCGAGCGACGCTCCGTGGGTATTATCCCGGCCTTCGCGGTGTCGTTTTCGACCTCCCTGTCTATCGGTGCATCACGGGGCAGAGCTTTAGCCAGGAATGGGTTTCCAGCGATGCCATCCAGCTGCGGGCCGCTGAGGTTGCCCGGTGGCCAACTGGTCCATAACCCCCATCTCGGCCTCATCCTGCTCGTGCTCGGGAGCCCAGGCGACATCGGGTGGAAGCACCTAGATGATTCATTTGAAAACCCTGGATGACACTCGGCCTGTTGAGTGAAAAGAGCTTCCCAGAGGATGGGGATGTCTTGCTATATTAAAAAATTCTGAAGGAGCCTGAATCGAGCCTGATGAGAAGCGAGCTTCGACTGTTTTTTAAGTGGAAATATTTGCAACTCTTGTAGCACTTCAGAAGCAGGAAGAGACAAGTAAGCAGGGAACCAAGGGAGGGGAAAAAAACCCCCGAGTTGAATAGCCTTAATTTCATTCAGTCGCTTGAATATGTAGGCGAAAAATGGATAGAGTGACTTTCTAAGGTCAGTGGTAGAGTGGAGAATTAATTCCGAGACACGTGCTTCCTAGGTGTAGTTTCTAGGGGGGAGAAAAAATCCAGAGATCGTGCGGAAGTTGTGTCCTATCCCGGCGGGGGGGCGGGGGGGAATTTCTAACCATGAAACCTAATCGGGAACGGCCTCTCGTGGTCGTGGTTCCCATGACTTTGCGCTGGAAAATAACAAGAACGGTGAAAACGAGACAGAATGCCCCGGGGTTGCCGAAAGTCAAACAGGCAGACCAGTGGCGGAGCCGGGACGAGAACCCAGGTCCTCTGTTAATAATAATAATAATACTACTAATGTTGGTATTTGTTAAGCGCTTACTATGTGCAGGGCACCGTTCTAAGCGCTGGGGGAGATACAGGGTAATCAGCTCGTCCCACGTGAGGCTCACAGTCTTAATCCCCATTTTACCGATGAGGTCACTGAGGCACAGCGAAGTGAAGTGACTCGCCCACAGTCACACAGCTGCCGAGTGGCGGAGCCGGGATTCGAACCCGTGGCCTCTGACCCCCGAGCCCGGGCTCTTTCCACTGAGCCACGCTGCTTCTCTACCATTGATTGATTGATACCTAGGGACTGAAGCGAGACCTAGTGGATAAAGCACGAGGAGAGGACCTAGATTCAAATCCTGGCTCCACCTCTTGACTGCCGTGTGACTTTGGGTAAGTCACCTACCTTCCCCGTGCCCCGGTTTCCTCAACTTACACTTACGTGGACCGGCGGCCCCATGCGGGACGGGGATTGTGTCCGACCTGACTAATTTGTATCTACCCCTGGCAGTCAGTCTATCATGTCTATCGAGCGCTTGCCGTGTGCAGAGCTCCGTCCTAAGCGCTTGGGAGAGGACGACACGGCAATAAACAGACACATTCCTTGCCCGCCGTGAGCTTACGGACTAGAGGGGGAGACAGGCGTTAATATAAATAAATGAATAAATAAATAAATAACGGAGCCGTACATAAACGCTGCGGGGCCGGGACGGGGGGGGGGATGAATAAAGGGAGCAAGTCAGGGTGACGCGGAAGGGAGTGGGAGGAAGAACGGAGGATTTGGTCAAGGAAGGCCTCTCGGAGGAGATGGGCCCCCACTAAGGCTCTGGGAGTAATCGTCTGTCGGATATGAGGACGGACGGATTTCCAGGCTGGAGTCGAGGACACGGGCGAGAGGTCGGCAGAGAGTTAGACGAGATTGAGGTACGGCGAGAAGGTGAGCGTCTGAGGAGCGAAATGCGTGGGCCGAGTTGTAGTGGGAGAGTAGCGAGGCGAGGTAGGAGGGGACGAGGGGATCGACCGCTTTGAAGCCGATGGTGAGGGAGTTTCTTGTCGACGCGCGGGTGGACGGGCAACAGCCGGAGTTTCTCGAAGAGTGGGGAAACGTGGCCTGCACGCTTTTGTAGACGAACCATCCGGGCGGCAGAGTGAAGTAGGGACCGGAGTGGGGAGAGAGCGGAACAGCGCAATACCGTAAAAAAAATTTAAAGCTAACGAAAACCTCGATTTTATTCTGATACGTTTGCGCTACCACCCTTGAGGCCCTGTTCTTCAGAGAAGCAGCGCGGCTCAGTGGAAAGAGCCCGGGCTTTGGAGTCGGGGGGTCACGGGTCCGAATCCCGGCTCGGCCACGCGTCAGCGGTGTGACTTTGGGCGAGTCGCTGAACTTCTCGGTGCCTCGGTTCCCTCGTCTGGAAAATTGGGATTAAGACCGTGAGCCCCACGGGGGACGACCCGATTCCCCTGTGTCTGCCCCGGCGCTTAGAACGGTGCTCGGCGCATAGTGAGCGCTTAACAAATGCCAACATTATCATTATTCCTACGGCTCGCACTCTATTTAAATATTTTCTGCCTGTCTTCCCATACTCGTCCCCCCCACCGCCTCCCCTTAGAATGTAAACCTGGAGCTTGAGGGCAGGGACGGTGTGTTTTCCTTCAGTTGCGCTTAGCAGTGCGGCCCGCTCGGGTGCCGGGCAGTGGATACCACCGACGGTGATGAGGATGGAGATTCTAGTTATTGAACGCGCACGGCGTGTGAATGGAGGTTTCCTCTTTTCAGCCGCACCCCCGCACACGGATGGAGTCCCAGGCTAGTAGCCTGCTCTCCAAATCCCTGAGACAGCTCTATTTCTAAAACTCCGGTTGGTGTTTCTACCGGGATCATCATCACGACGGATTCCCGGACAGTTTTCGTCACGGCTTTTCCGGACAGATCAGCCCGCCAGATTCTTCCGGGCTTCGCTGGATTGGGATTGGATGGAAAACGGCGATGCGTTGATTCGACTCCCCAATCCTCTCTTGGGGGTGAGTGCTGTCCGACCGCAACCCGGCCCCCACGCTTCCCACCTCTAACGCCCACCTCCTCGCCGCACCTCGATCTCGTCTCTCTGGCCGCCGACCTCGCGCCCACGTCCCGCCTCTGGCCCGGAACGCCCTCCCTCTTCAGATCCTCCTTGCTTGGAGAAGCAGCGTGGCTCAGTGGAAAGAGCCCGGGCTTGGGAGTCGGAGGTCACGGGTTCGAATCCCGGCTCCGCCGCTTATCAGCCGCGTGACTGTGGGCGAGTCACTTCGCTGGGCCTCGGTTACCTCGTCTGGAAAATGGGGATGAAGACCGTGAGCCTCACGTGGGACAATCTGCTTACCTTGCATCAACCCCAGCGCTTAGAACGGTGCTTTGCACAGAGTGAGCGCTTAGCAAATACCATGATAATTATTATCATAACATCCGACAGGCTGTCGCCTTATTGAAGGCCGTGTGGCTCACTGAAGGCTCGTCTCCTCCAAGAGGCCTTCCCCGACGAAGCGTTCTCTCCCACTCCCCTCTGCGTCGTCCCTGCGCTTGGATCTTCTCCCTTTATTCACCCGTCCCTCAGCCCCGCGGCACTTTGGGGCATATCCATAATTTATCGATTTATATTAGTGTCTACCTCCCCCTCTGAACTGTAAGCTCCTGGGCAGGGGATTTGTCTGTCAATTCTGTTCCATTGTTGTATTGTAATCAATCAGGCAATCAATGGTATTGATTGCGCGCTCACTGTGTGCAGAGCTTGGGGGAGCGCAATTGAACAGAATTAGCCGACGCGTTATCTGCCCATAACGAGCTTACGGTCTTAGTACAGAGCCCTGCCTACAGCGAGCGCTTAAAAAATACGACGGATTGATCGATTTGTTGATTGAGAACGGCGCGGCCGTTCGTTTCAGTCTGGGGTGTCGCTTTCTCCCACCGTCCCCCACATATGCTCCCAGAGAGCCGCGGTTCACTCTCCGACCGTTCAGCGGAGCGGGATCGTGTATTAAGGGAACGAAGGTGAGCGAGCAGTTATTTCACGAAGGAAACGGCTAGATGATCTGGGGATGAGGCGGATTGGCCAGCGGCCCGAGCTAGAGGAAATGACACGCTCACGTCACCTCTGGGGTCGGGCGTTTCAATCATTCAGTAGCATTTACCGAGCTCCTGCTGAGTGCGGAGGGTGTACTGAGCGCCCGCTGTGTACAGTGCAGTTCTCGGCACTTGGAGGAGTAGAGTTGATTTATTTTAATGGTATTCGTGAAGTGCTTGTCATGTGTCAAACGCCGTTCTAAACGCCGGGGTAGATTCAAGAGAACCAGTCCCTGTCCCACACGGAGCTCGTAGTCTAAACGGGAGGGAGAACAGGCGCTAAATCCCCATTCTACAGATGAGGAAATTGAGGCCCGGAGAAGTTCGGTGACTTTTCCAAGGTCACGCACGCTGGCAACGGACAGAGTTGGGATCAGAACCCAGGTCTTCTGACTCTCGGGCCCGGACTGTCTCTACTGGGCCAAGCTGCTTCACGATTGACCTGCTCTCTGCCCTTAAGGAGCGTAAAATCCAGCTGGGAGGGCAGTTACAACATAACTGATAGGCAGGAGGAATAAGGAGAAGTGAACGTGTGAGGGAGGTCTTAAGTAATTTAAGCAGGTCCTTCTACTGATCCCCTGGAATGACAGATTTGTAAAATGATGGAGGGGGGTCCATAGGGGCAATTAGAATAATAATAATGTTGGTATTTGTTAAGCGCTTACTATGTGCAGAGCACTGTTCTAAGCGCTGGGGTAGACACAGGGGAATCGGGTCGCCCCACGTGGGGCTCACAGTCTTAATCCCCATTTTACAGATGAGGTGACTGAGGCACAGAGAAGTGAAGCGACTCGCCCACGGTCACACAGCTGACGAGTGGCGGAGCCGGGATTCGAACCCTCGACCTCTGACTCCAAAGCCCGGGCTCTTTCCACTGAGCCGCGCTGCTTCAGAGGGTCACATGATTACCTACAAAGTCCTTACTTTGGGAGGAGGCGTTGGGGAACGAGAGAAGTGTGGGAAGCGGGGGAAGGAGAAAGGCAGATAGGGATCCCAGTCTTAATCTCCCTTTCGCAGATGAGGAAACTGAGGAACGGAGAAGTTACGAGACTTGTTTAAGGTGACTGCGCAAGGGCAGGAAACCCGCCTGCTAATTCTGTTGTACTGTACTCTCCCAAGCGCTTAGTACAGGGGTCTTCACATGGTAAGCGCTCAGTAAATATTATTGAATGAATGACTAGGAAGGATTCAGTAAACACCACGGATCGATCGATCGATCGATCGATTTCCCGAATCATTTCTCTCTCCTTTAAGGCGATACGTTCCCACGGTGACGCGGGACAAAACGACAGGAGCGACCGGCTTGACGAAGTAGCTTCGCCTCATTCCTGAATGGGAGATTAACCACGTTGGGCTGTTGGGTGATTCGCAGTTATCCAGGGTTTCGTCTTCAAAACGAGTGACTGGGCCGATCTTTTCTTGATCCACTCTTCCCCCACACATTCTTCCCTTGACCCAAATTACCAAGTTTCTTCGCGGCCTTGAGTTTTCGGTTCATCTGTGGCAGTGAGAGAAAGTCGTTCGCTGACCTGAGATGAAACTTTTCTGCCTCCCTCCTCTCTCTCTCTCTTCTTTCTCTCCCCTGGCCCTTTTCCCCTTCCATAGCAGGGATTATGTTACTACACCGCAGTACAGTAAACTTGGCAGAGTACAGAGTCTAATTCAGCTCTTTCTGACGCTGCCGACGCTATTCTTTCTTGACATCTTCCTGTACCTCTGGCATTTTGCCATCCGTTACCTTGATGACATTACAGCGTGAAGGGAAAATGTGCGAAATTCCATCTGTTGTGCTAAACAGACACCTTACTGTGCTTGCCGGGCCATTCGAATCCCATACAAAGCTTGTCGCATTCCTCTTTATCCCGTCTCCCTTGCCGTTGCGATTTTCTGTTCTGTCCTTTTATTTACTTTGCACAGTTCCATCCCGAAGCCTCCTTAATTTAAATACCTATCATGGATTACCCAGCTGCAGGCAATCATCTCTTAACCAGTCCCGTGTTGGTTTCTGTCCTTACGTTCTGTTTCCTGGTTTCCGATCACGAGAACAATGATTAGGTCGATACGTATTCGGGGTGCTCTACGTGCCAAGCACTGCGCTGAGCAGTGGGGTGGATGCAAGACGGGACCCAATCCCGTATGGCTTCACAGACTAGGGGAGAGGGCGAACTGGGATTTGATTCCTTTTTATACGGAGGAGGGACCGAGGTCTGCTAAAGGTCACCCGTCAAGCCGGGCGTAGAACCCAAATCTACTGACTCCCAAGCCCGGGATCTTTCTACCGGGCGCACGATCAGTTCTCCTGCCTCTCCCCCGCATCCCTCATCCTGCCAACTTGGATCAGGACCTGACATGGAGGTAGAAGTGAAGGTTGGGCATTGGAACTCCTTTTAATAGTTCCCGGGGAACATATTTCTCTGTAGACAAGTGTGTCATTTAGACAAGGGGCCTGTAGGTACGCGATGCTATGTATATATTAGACTTCTGGGCAATTAAGGGCTAAATCGGGACTGAGGCTTTCATTAAAAGAAAGCCGATTTTATTTATTTAGGGTTCGTGGACAATGAAAAGCATGCAAATCAGGATTAGAGCCCGTAGGGGGGAACTATTCAAAACTGGCCACTGATAAACGTCTAATGATTTTGCTCTGTGTGTTTCGAGTGGTGGAGTGAACACAAAATGAACAAAGAAATGTGGTCACATTCAGTCAGCCAGTTTTCATTCCTGGGAATGTGCTAATTTCTTTTGTGATTAACGTTGCTCTGTGCTGTTTACCGTCGTTCGGTCTGGCGTTATATTTCTCAAACTATGCCCGGGCAGACAAGCCTTACGATCATAAAATAATAAGCGTGATGGGATGTTGCCTGATATGGGAAATACTAGAGGACTGGGTTAGGGGGATTCTTTTCTACCAGGTGTAGAAAATAGGGCTGAAGAAAAAGAGAGAGCCGAAGAGAGAGAGAGAGAGAGGGAGATAGAAAAAGTGAATGAGAAAGTGAGAGACTCTATGCTTGCTTTGGCCAGGGATCGTATCGGCTAATTCCGTGGTATTTTACTCTCCCAAACACTCGGTACAGTGCTCTGCACATAATAAGCACTCAATAAATACCACCGATTGACTGAGATAAAAGAATTTGAAAATAGAGAAGTAAAGGGAGAGTCGGGGGGAGGGAAGGGAGAGAGGAGGAGAGAGAGAGAGAGATTTATAGCACCTCCATCCCAGGGTGACCCTTGGGTGAGTTAATCTTTCCGAATTCAGTCCTAATTAACGCTTTCACCGTAAATTTAGGATTTCGTGTCTCTTCCTCCTCCTCCTCCTCCTTCTACTCCTCTTCCTCTTCTCTCTATTTCTTCCCTCCTCTCTCCATCACCCTCCTACTCCTCCTCTCCCTCCTCCTCCCTCATGTCCTCCCCCCTGCTCCTCCTCCACCTAGTTCAAGGATAATTTTTCCACCACCTTCTTCTCCCTTACTTCAAAGAAAGATGTGCTTTTCACAGATCCTCCCTACCCTCCAATCTCAACCTTAATTCTCCCACAGCCAGTGTGTTCTTCTAATGTTCTCGTGTTCACATGTATGGCACATTAAATGGCGCGGGTCTCTGGTGTCTCTCATCCCCCTTTTATATTCAAATGTATGAACGCCAAGCTCTTTTAGATTGGAAATAATGCAGCAGGATGCCAGGGGAGCTGGCTCAGCTTGATGGAGCCTTTATGACTCCCGATTTTTATTAGATCAGAAATAATGAGAGAACTTCTTGCAGAAATTCATATTTCCAGTTCTTACCTCAAACAAAAAGGTATGATTTAAATAGCTGGTCCCCAGGAGAGGGGCCATCTTCCAATTTGAAAGGAAGATACACACACGCACACCAATACATACATATATATATATATATATATTACATCTAATACGTATATAAATTTGTGTGTCTGTGTGTCTCTCTCGCACACACACACCCCCCCACACCGCCCCTCACCACATCTAAGGAGATCTTTATTGAGCTCAGGTCATAGTAGAGGTGAAAACCATTCTTTTGTCCCCCAGATTTTCCAGCCCCACAAAGAAATTCCTCAGTCCTCTCCTGCTAAGAGGGGAATCGTCTCTTAGAGAAGCAGCGCGGCTCAGCGGAAAAGCGCCCAGCCTTCGGGGTCAGAGGTCGTGGGTTCTCATCCCGGCCCCGCCGCTTATCAGCTGTGTGACCCTGGGCAAGTCACTTCACTTCTCTGTGCCTCAGTTCCCTCATCTGTGAAATGGGGATTAAGACTGTGAGCCCCGTGTGGGACAACCTGATTACCCTGTATCTACCCAGTGCTTGGCACATAGTAAGCGCTTAACAAGTACCAAGATTATCACCTGCTTTCTACAGGAAGACGGGGCGACAGGGTCTTCCATGGTTTGGAAATGGACAGTGCGGACTTCTGCGTGCGTGCATGTATTCGTGTGCCTTTGCGGGGGGGGGGGGGGGCGGGGAGGGCGTGCAGTTGCCCCAGGGGGCCGGGGCAACTGCATTTGGGCCATTAGGGCTTCTGTTAGGATGGCCTCGCCACCCTCCAGCCGCAGCATCCTCGGCTAGAAGCCTCCGAACCAGCGAGGGGGGCGATCAGAGCTGGTGGGGGCCAGCCAAGAGGGCCGTGATCCCGCGGGCCCATCGGCCGTTGGCAGGATTCTGCGGGCCGGCCCCGTGGGCCCAGCCTGCCGGCTCCGTGCTGCGCTTGGACAGAAACCCTGCCGTGTAATCCCCCGCGGTATAAGCCGCCACGGAAGGTGTGGAGGACAGATTGCTTCCGAGGAAAGGAGGGGGAGAACACCCAGTTGCGTGCACGTAGGGCGGCCTAGTGGAAGGAGCCCGGGCCTGGGAGTCAGACGACCTGGGTGTTAACCCCTGCGCTGACACCCACCCACCCGCCGTGCGACCTTGGGCAAATTAAGGTAACGCCTCTTTTCTGTGGCACGGTTCCCTCATCTGCAAAACGGGGATTTAACGCCCGTCCTCCTTTCCCCTTAGCCTGTGAGCCCCGCGTAGGACCGGATTATCTTGCATCTACCCCAGCGCTTAGTACGGTGCCCGGCACATGGTGAGCACTTCACAGATGCTTTAAAATAAATACAGCAGAATTGGTAGATGCGTCCCCTGCACGCAATGAGCATTCGTTTATTTCAAATGGGTAGCGTTTAGGACCGGGCAACTTCACTGGCTTTTTCTGGGAACCGAATCCCAAACTGTAGGTAAGGAGCAGGAGATGCTCAAGGAGGGATCGTTATTATGGAGAATTCCCACTTATCCGAACACCTTTATCTTTCAGGCCCTTTCTATCCCCTCCGGGTTTTCACCTAATTGTAATTTTGAACCGAATGCAGGCCAGTTATCCGGCCGCTAAAGTGGGCAACGGCATCGTTTAGGGAAAGAGCATGGCATCGGGAGTCAGGAGACCCGAGTCCCGGTTCCGGCTCCGTCCCCGATCCGACGCGTGGCCTTGGGCAAGTCGCTGGACCTCTCCGGACCGCAGTTGCTTCGTCTGTAAATGACCGGCGCGGCTTAGTGGGAAGAGCCCGGCCTTGGGAGTCAGAGGTCGCGGGTTCTAATCCCGGCTCCGCCACTTGTCGGCCGGGTGACTCTGGGCAGGTCACTTAACGCCTCTGGGCCCTGGGTTACCTCGTCTGTAAAATGGGGATGAAGACTGTGAGCCCCACGTGGGCCGACCTGATGACCTCGTATCTACCCCAGCGCTTAGAGCGGTGCTTGGCACGCAGTAAGCGCTTAACAGGTATCATCATCATCATTATCGTTATTATCATCCCTGCTCTCTCTCCCTCTTTGACTGTGGCCCTGGCGTAAGACAGGTCCGGTCCGATTCACTCGTGTCTACCCCAGCGCTTAGAACAGCGCGTGGCACATAGTAAGCGCTTAAGAAGTCCCATAAGAGAGGCCGTTCCCACTGGGGGAGACAGAGGTCGCGATCCGTTCATCTTATCGCGTTCTTCCAAGAGCCTCTCCACTCGTACGGGCACTCGATGCTCAGTAGCCGACCGCGAAGCCAGCTCAAAGCAGGCTCGGGCTCATTTTCGACGGCTTCTTCAAGGTGCACGTGCCTTATGTCACCAAGGTTCCTCATTACCAACCGGGGACCGGAACTAGCAGGTTGCAGCTTTTCTCCGTCTCCTGCTGATTGTGAGCTTCACGTTCAAGCCCCTTTCTTCTCTGGAATTGACGTCTGCGATTTGTCTTTCCTCGTTTCCCCGCTCCCGCTTCTACTGGAACCCAGAAGGGCTACCAGAGCGCTCCGGTGTCAGCAGATTGTGCTGGTCCGGCTACGCTACGATGACTTCCAGTTAGATACTCTATTGATTTGAAGGCTTTGTTACTCACGGAAGGGAAAAAAAAACCCAAAGAAAAACCTCCCGAAAAGTTGGTTACCGCTGGAATATCAGGATGAAGGTCGCAATAATCAGTTCGGCTCAGCGTTTTCTGTAGTGGTTCTGCCGTCGGGCACGCTGCTGATAAAGTGTTTGCTCTGTGCTAAGCGCCGGTATCGCCCCTCAGCACCGTCGTGGTCGCCGATGGTATTTATTGAGTGCTCACTGTGGGCAGAGCGCTGTTCTAAGGGCTTGGGAGAGTGCCCCGTAATGGAGTCGGTCCATCCGTTCCCAGCCCACGGGGAGGTTACAGGCTAGAGAGGGAGACGGACCTCGATAAGAATCAGGTCACGCCACATCCGAGCAAGCCTGCTTAAAAGCACGTCTCCTCCGGGAGGCCTTCCCTGACTGAGCCCTCGTTTCCTCTTCTCCCGCTCCCTTCTCAATAATAATAATAATGTTGGTATTTGTTAAGCGCTCACGATGTGCCCAGCACTGTCCTAAGCGCTGGGGTAGACACAGGGGGAATCAGGATGTCCCGCGTGGGGCTCGCAGTCTTCATCCCCATTTGCCAGATGAGGTAACTGAGGCACAGAAAAAGTTGAGTGACTCGCCCACAGTCACACAGCTGACGAGTGGCAGAGCTGGGATTTGAACTCATGACCTCTGACTCCAGAGCCCGGGCTCTTACCACTGAGCCACGCTGCTTCTTCATCATCCTGATTTGCTCCCTTGAGTCACCCCTCCCTCAGCCCTACGGCACTTACGTCCCTGTCTGTGATTTATGTATTTATATCGATGCCTGTCACCACCTCTAGGCTGTAAGGACATCGCGGGCAGACAACGTGATTACAAACACTGTTTTATATAAATCGTACTCTCCCGAGTGCTCAGTGCAGTGCTCTGCGCAAGGTAAGCATTTAATAAATACGATCGATCGATTGGAAAAGTATAATTGCTAGATATGCGCTCCATTCGTTCGTTCAGTCGTATTTATTGAGCTCTTACTGTGTAGTATCATACCTACAATAAACAGACGCATTCCCTGCCCACAGAGAGCTTACAGTCTAGGGTAGGGGGAGACATATATAAAATATATATATATATATTATATAGATAGATTTAAAAAAGACAGATACGTACCTAAGTGGCGTGGGGCTGGGAGGGGGAAGAACAGAGGGAGAAAGGATGAAGTAGAAGGGAGTGGGAGAAGAGGGAAGGGAAAGTCCAGTCCGCGAAGGCCTCCTGGAGGAGATGTGCCTCCGGTAGGGCTCTGAAGGGGGGAAGAGTGATTGTCTGGCGGATTCGAGGAGGGAGGACGTTCCAGGCCAGAGGCGGGATGCGGGCCGGGGGTCGGCGGCGAGATAGACGAGATCGTGGCACGGTGCGAAGGTCGGCATTAGAGGAGCGACGTGAGCACATAAGTGCGTACACAGGTACGTCCGTAAGTGCTGTGGGGTCGAGCAGGGGGTGACTAATAATGATGATAATAATCATGTCGGTATTCGTTAAGCGCTTACTACGTGCAGAGCACCGTTCTAAGCGCTGGGGTAGACGCAGGGTCATCGGGTCGTCCCACGTGAGGCTCACGGTCTTAATCCCCCATTTTCCAGATGAGGGAACTGAGGCCCAGAGAAGTGAAGTGACTCGCCCACAGTCACCCAGCCGCCGAGTGGCAGAGCCGGGATTCGGACCCATGGCCTCTGACTCCCAAGCCCGGCCGTTTCCACTGAGCCGTGGTGCTTCTCTAATATCAAATGTCCAAAGGTCACGGATCCAAGTACACTCAGATCGGGCCCATCCCAATCCAAAAGGGAGGGAGAGCGGGTATCTCGACCCCATTTTGCAGATGAGGAGCCTCCGGCTCAGAGAGGTGAAATGACTCGCCCAGGGTCACGGAGCAGGCCGGGGGGGGGGGGGGAGGGAAGGGAGCTGGGACAGAAGCCGCTCGTTCTTTCTGGTTAAAGAGGAATCCGAGCTGCTCGGCATTGGCCGGGAGAGGTTCGTGGGAGACTGTCAGCACTCGAAATTTATGCCTAAGGCTTACTTCTTTAATTTGACTTCTACCTCATTTTCTATTTCTCGTAATTATGTTTCCAGCCCTAGTTTCGCAGGGCACAGAAAGAGAAAACGATTCCCTGAACGTACATTTTCCTGGAAGTGATACGTACGGGGACGCTGGACGTCTTTGTTTCCACTCTCTTGATTTGAGTCTTGTTCTTTTGGAGGGAAGGTAGTAGTCATGGCTAAAAGAGTAGGTGCAGTCCGCCGTTCTAAGCGCTCGTGAATTACAGAACGAGCAAGCGACGCATCCTCAGCTCGGCCACCTGCCTGCTGCGTGACCTTGGGCCAGTCACTTCACTTTTCTGGGTCGGGTGGGGTTTGTACGGTATTCGTCAAGCGTGTCAGACACGTTCGATTCATGTGCGTGTTCATCTCAGAAGCAGCGTGGCCCGGTGGCAAGAGCCCGGGCTTGGGAGTCGGAGGACGTGGGTTCTAATCCCGGCTCCGCCACTTGTCCGCTGCGGGACCTTGGGCAAGTCACTTAACTGCTCTGGCCCTCGGCGACCTCGTCTGTAAAATGGGATTTAAGACTGTGAGCCCCACGTGGGACCGCCTGTTACCCGGTATCTCCCCCAGCACTTAGAACAATGCTTGGCACGTAGGAAGCACTTAACGAAACCATTATTATTATCGTTATTATATTAATTAGGGTTTGTCTCTCGACACTGTAAGCTCTGTTAGGGCAGGGAGCTTGTCAGCTACCTCCTCTTGCATTGTACTCTCCCAAGCGCTTAGAATAGCGAGTTCTCAATAAATAACACCGACGGATGGATCGATTGATCGAAACTCGTTCTAAGTGCTGGGGGAGGTACAAATCGATCAGGTCAAACATGGTCCCTGTGCCGCATAATAATAATAATAATAATAATGTTGGTATTTGTTCAGCGCTTCCTATGTGCAGAGCACCGTTCTAAGCGCTGGGGCAGATACAGGGTAATCAGTTTGTCCCACTTGAGGCTCCCGGTCTTCATCCCCATTTTCCAGACGAGGTCACTGAGGCCCAGAGAAGTGAAGTGACTCGCCCACAGTCACACAGCCGGCAAGTGGCAGAGCCGGGAGTCGAACCCACGACCTCTGATTCCGAAGCCCACGCTCTTTTCACTGAGCCACGCTGCTTCTCCGCTGGGCCCCAGAGTCTAATAGGAAGGGGACTATGGAATCCCCATTTACAGGTAAGGAGACCGAGGCACGGAGAAGTTAAGTGACTTTACCCACGTGACACAGCAAGCGACGGGCAGAGCCGGGATTGGAATCCAGGTCCTTCTGACTCCTGAACTGGGCTTTGCTGCTTCTCTGGGTCTCAGTTTCCTCAGCTGTAAGATGGGGATGAAATGCCTTCTTCCTCCTACCCAGACCGTGAGCCCGGTGTGGGACAGGGACCGTGCCCAACCTGATTACCCTGTATCTACCCCAGCGCTTAGAACAGTGCTCGACGCATAATAAGTGCCTAACGGATACCGGAATTATTATTGCCTGCCCGCAAGAAACTTCCACTCTGATGGGGTAGACAGCCAGGAAAACAGGTCTGCGAGTGGATTCATCTAGACAAAAAATTCTATGGGCAATTGAATAAAAGAATCCACACAAGTCTGAGGATGGAACAGATGAGATCAATCAGTATTACTCACTGAGCGCTTACGGTGTGCAGAGCGCCGTACCGAGCATTTCGGAGAGAGCAGAGTTGGTAGTCACGTTCCCTCCCCTCAAGGAGCTTACAGTAGAGCCGGGGGGGGGGGGGGAGACGGACATTACTCTGATCGTATGAATTAGGGATATAATAATATAATATATTAGGGATATAATATAAGTCCTTTGGGGTGGATAAAGGGTGACGCAGAAGTGAGCGGGAGAAGGGGAAAGGGGGACTTAGGGAAAGCCTGTCGGAGGAGGTGTGCTTTGAATATGGCTTTGAAGGTGTGAGGGCCTAACCTACGTGGTAGACTTGCGTTTATATGACACGGGATGCTGCGAAGCAATCCGGGAAAGCCTTTTGGAGGAGGTGGGCTTTCCGGAGCACTGGGGATACGCGAAGGGCTCGGTTCTGTAACTCGTTTATATTAAAGTCTGTCTCCCCGCCTCTAGACTGTCAGTTCACGGTGGGCCGGGAACGTGTCAGTTTACTGTCGTATTGCACTCTCCCGAGCGCTCAGTACAGAGCTCTGCGCAGAGAAAGCGCGCAGTAAATACGATTGAACGAATCTGTTAGATCTGAGGAGGGAGGGGGTTGCCACCCGGGGAAACGGCCTGAGTGAGGGGATGGAGGTGGGAAAGGCAAGCGTGAGGTACTCTTAGACCGTCCCCTCGGGAGGGACGAGGAGAGCAGGCGGGTGAGGGACACGGGCGGATAGGCAGAGAAGCAGCGTCGCTTAGTGGGAACGGCACGGGTTTGGGAGCCAGAGGACGCGGATTCCGATCCCGGCCCCGCCGCCTGTCTGCTGCGCGACCTCGGGCGAGTCACTTCCCCGCTCTGGGCCTCCGTGACCTCGTCTGTAAAATGGGGATGAAGACCGTGAGCCCCACGTGGGACAACCTGTATCTACCCCAGTGCTTGGCACATAGTAAGCGCTTAACAAACACCATCGCTATCATTATTATTATGTCCCCAAAAGCGCTCCTTATCTTCCCTCCCGACCCCCGTCCTCCTCCAGACTTACCCATCGCCGGGAAGTGAGGTTCCGGAGCAGAGAGTGAAAGAGGGCCTAGAGGCGGGACAACCGACGGAGAGGCTGGAGCAGAACCGCAACCAGCAGATGCCAGGGGCTTGGACCGAGGACGGAGGTCACCGAGGTGGACAGGAAGGGGGAAGATCTGGGAAATTCTGTGAGGGGAACCTGGAAAGGTTTGGAGACGACTGCCCGGTCCAGTGGAAAAGTGCTCAGGACTGGGAGCCGGGAGACCGGGGTTCTAGTCCCAGCTCTGCCACTGGCCTACTGGGTGACCGCTTCACTTCGCGGTGCCTCGGTTTCTCGGCGTGGAACTCCCACCGGCTAGAGGTCCAGCAGACCAGCGCTCTCCCCATCTTCGCAGGCCAGCTCAACTCACGCCTCCTCCGGGAGGTCTTACTCTGAACGACCCCTCTTCTCCACACCTTAGGGTCTTGAGTCCATATTGCCTAGGCTCGCCCCACCCCGCGGCCAGGTCCATACCTTGACACTGCTTCTCCCACCTGCAGATGATTTTAACGTCCCTCTCCCCTGCCAGATTGCCCAACTCCTTGAGGACAGCGCTTGTATCTAGCGCGGCTCGGTGGAAAGAGCACGCGCTGGGGAGTCAGGGGACGTGGGTTCTGAAAAGCAGCGTGGCTCAGTGGAAAGAGCCCGGGCTTTGGAATCAGAGGTCATGAGTTCGAATCCCGGATCTGCCACCTGTCAGCTGGGTGACTGTGGGCGAGTCACTTAACTTCTCTGGGCCTCAGTGACCTCATCTGTAAAATGGGGATTAACCGTGAGCCTCAGGTGGGACGACCCGATTACCCTGTATCTCCCCCAGCGCTTAGGACAGTGCTCGGCACAAAGTAAGCGCTTAACAGATACCAACATTATTATTGTTATCCCGGCTCTGCCGCTTGTCCGCTGTGGGACCTTGGGCGAGTCACTTGACTTCTCTGCGCCTCAGTGATCTCACCTGTAAAATGGGAAGCCCCACGTGGGACGACCTGATTACCTCGCGTCTCCCCCAGCGCTCAGAACAGTCCTTGGCACAGAGTAAGCGCTCAACAAATACCATCGCTATCACTATTAGCGGTTTTATTCCTGACCCTTTTGGAATCCAGATTCTAAACTCGTCCTCTAGACCGTAAGATCACCGCGGCCAGGGAACAGGTCTCCCGACTCCGTTGTACTGTACTCTTCCGGGGACGTGCTACAGTTCTCTGCTGGCGGTCAGCGCTCGGTAAATACCCTCGATCGATGGGTTCTTTCCCCCCCACGTGCCGGCGTTGTCGGGTTGTGGTCCGCTTTGACATCCACCTGCCGTCTGATGAAGAGCCGCCCACGCCCCAACGGGGCAGGATCATCCGCAAGCTGAAATCGCATTTTCAGTCTTGTGCTGCGTGTCACGTGGCCGGGTCCGAAGAGACGAGTGTTGATTAGTGAAGCCTTCCCCGGCGGCGTCTGCCGCCCCGTTGACGGTCAGAGTCTCCCCCCGGAGTCGGCCCTGGTCTCGAACGCGTCCCGGCTTCGCGGCGACTCGGGAGAAGAAACGGGTGGTTCCGTTTGCTTATCTCATTTGGAAAAGGTGTCACCTGTACGGTGCCGCCTCGCTTTCCTCTCCCGGTTTTAATGAAAGGCCAGGCTACCCGATCAGGCGGATGACTTCTCGGAGGAATTTGTCCCCACGCGCTTCGGATGAACCGGGGGAAGGGCCCGCGGGCATCCGTCGACTGACCTGATTTAAACCTGAGGGACGGGAGCTCTATTTACACAGCTGTTTTGGTCCGGGGCTTCTCCCTCCGTCTCCTCAGAGTCGAGGAAGGTTAACGCTAAGTCACTGAAACCCCTTTCCCTCTGAGGAATCGCGTGCCTCTTTCAACCTTGCTCGGGTAGAATGTTTAAGCAAAGGAGAGACGGGAATGGCCTCGAGATCAGTCGTGTTATCTTCGGGGGGAAGCTAACTCTTGGTGGATTTGGCTGGTATTTGAGAGCATTGCTCTCTCGGGGTGAGAAATATGTTTTCCCCTCAAATCCCTTCCCACTTCTCCAAGGTCAGAGCGGGGCTCGATGTTACTGAGATGTTCGAAGACATTTTCTCTTACATTTTTATCACCATTTTCGTCAAGCTGACAACATATGGACTATCTGGACGGAGACGTTCTCTCTCTCTCTCTCTCTGTGTCTCTTTCTAATGCACCTGAATGTCCCTCAATTCACCCCAAGCTGCTGGAACAGCTTCACTCAACAAGGATGGAGAGCTCTAGAGCCGCTTTTCAGGTTTTGTTCTTAATTCTCTGTCTCATTTCTGCATTAGAATTTTGAATGTCAATATTTTAACGTCTCACCGTTAGCTTTCTCCGGTGCCTCTAGCTGTTGCTTTATTGTACATTCCAAGGGCTCAGTACGGTGCTCTGCACACAGTAAGCGCTCAATAAATACCATTGAATGAATGAAGGAATGAATATACCCACGGCGGTAGACATGTTCCCCGCCCGCAACGAGCGTACAGTCTCTCTCTTACGGTCTCACGTCTTCCCTCTTGCCTCGAACTCCGTCCCCCTTCATATCTGACCGTCCACACCCCTCTCCGTCTTCGAAGCCCTAGTAGAACCCCATCTCCTCTACGGAGCCTTCCTTGACTGACCTCTCATTCCGCCACCCTATTTGCCCTCCCTTCTGCTTCACGGATTGGATCCGTAAAAGCAACGATGGTATTTGTCAAGCGCTTCCGACGTGCCAAGCACTGTTCTTAGCGCCGGGAGGGGACACAAGGTAATCGGGTTGTTCCGTGCGGGGCTCACGGTCTTCATCCCCATTTTACAGATGAGGTAACGGAGGCACAGAGAAGTGACGTGACCGCTGCTAAGGGGCCGAGCCGGGATTAGAACCCACGACCTCCGACTCCCAAGCTTTGACTTGACAGTCACCCCACCCGCGCAGGACCTTCGAACACACCCCGATACTCCGCGGCTTCCCCGCCCTGAACTTTACCGTCGTGTCTTGTTTCTTCCTTCTAGACTGTAAGTTCTTTGGAGGCAGGGATCGAGTCTCCCAACTCTATTTGTATTGTACTCTCTCGAGTGCTCAGTACAGTGCTCTGCACAAAGTAAGCGCTCAGCAGACACCGTCGAGTGAAGGAGTGTCAGTCCTACGTAGGTGGTGCAGGCGAGCGGGCGAACACGAAGCCCTTAAGGGAGCCTGGAGTCTAGAGAGGGAGACAGACGTTCAGATAATTGACAGATGCGTAGGTGAGCGCTGTGGGGATGAGGGTGGGGTGAATATCAAGTGCTTCAAGGGGTCCGGGGGAGGGGAGATGAGCGTTTAGTCGCAAGAGGCCTCTTGTTGGGGATGTGATTTTCAGGAGGGTTTATTCCCTCACTCATTCAGTGGAGTTCACTGAGCGCTTACTGAGTGCGTAGCACTGTACTGAGCACTTGGAAGAGTACGATACAACGATGAACAGACACAGCCCTTGCCCACAACGGGCTTCCGGTCCGGAGGGGAGGGAGACAGACATCATGAAGAGTAAATCAATTACAGATAGGGACATAAGCGCTGTGGGGCTGGGAGGGGGGAAGAGCAAGGGGAAAGCAAGTCAGGGTAACGGAGAAGGGAGGGAGATGAGGAAAGGTCTGCGGAGGCCCGCTGGAGGAGATGCGCCTTCTGTATGGCTTCGAAAGGGGAGAGGGTAATCGACTGTCGGGGTTGAGGAGGGCGGGTGTTCCCGTCCAGAGGCGGGACGCGGGCTAGGGGTCCGCGGTGAGACAGGCAGATTGGAGGCCCAGTGAGAAGGGTGGCACGAGAGGAGCGAAGCGTGCGGGCTGGGTCGTAGAAGGAGAGAAGCCGGGTGAGGTAGGAGGGGGCGGCGTGGTGGAGAGCTTTAAAGCCAACGGTGAGGAGTTTTTGTTTGTGGCGGCGGTCGATGGGCGACCGCTGGAGTTTTCTGAGGAGCGGGGTGACATGGACTGAACGTTTTTGTAGGAAAATGACCTGTGAGGCAGAGTGAAGTACGGACCGGAGACGGGAGGTGGGGAGATCCGAAAGGATGCCGATGCGGTCATCCAGTCGGGATGTGACGAGTGTGGTATTTGACGAGCACTTACTACGTGCCAGGCACCGTTCTAAGCACTGAGCTGGATCCAAGCGAATCGGGTCGGACACGGCGCCCGTCCCACACGGGGCTCCCGGTCTTAATCCCCGGAGGCACAGAGAAGCGAAGCGACTCGCCCACGGTCGCACGGCGGACAGCTGGGAGAGCCGGGATTAGAACGCAGGTCCTTCTGA